>NC_087376.1:23702477-23881741 GCF_031761385.1 Necator americanus
ATTTTGTTTTCCCCCATTAGAACGGGCTAAACCATGTTGCAGAATTGAAGAAGGAAGTGTAAGGTGTTCAAAACTAGAAACCGCGAAAATTGAAATGCCGTAAATGAGAGATCTCCGGCACCAAGCAATTTAGCTGGACAGACAGTCAGGACACCAAACAGAGTTCAGAACCATTATAGTCGTCTAATAAGCACCTAATTTCAGCTGTAATAAAGAAAACTGATACACGAAGAAGTGCTACCTTCTACGAACTGCCAACGACTACGACGATATTTGACACAAACTGCACCCCTAGTTACGCGCACAAAAAGTTCAGTAAACAAAAATTCTCTGACAAACCTACTTTGGTTTGTAGACGCGGCATGAGGAATCTTTCTCTGCTCATATATGCGGCGCATTTCTTTCATAGCAACTGCGTGTGGTTGATCCGCTGACGCTGGACGATTCATCGTCACCTTCAATAATAATAAGAAGAAAAATGAAGACTATAAAACTACAACAACTAGAACTACATCACAAAAAAAAACTCGATTTTCCTGATTTGGAATAAATGTTTGAACTATTAAGGGTGTCTCAGTCCTTAGGACAATGGCGGAAATAAAAACGCACCTAAAAATTCAAATCATGCAAAACTAGTCAACACACCGGGTTTTGCTCGGAAATAATTGCGCCGTACAAAACTGTCGACTTTCTCAATTTCTACGATAGAGTGAAAGTAAAGGCGAGCCTACAATGTCATCTTCGTATTATGCAGTTGTTGCTGTCAATATTAAGGAATAAATATTTTCTGCCAAAAGACTATCATATCCGTAAGGTGTGCAAAGGCCTCCTTGCAAGATTTTACTGGATTTAGAAAGAAATCAAAGTAAAAGTAATAACTCGACAGAACTAACATCCCCGTTTAAAGGAAAAATCATAATAGTGATCTCTGTTTGCGATAGCTCATCAGAATACGTAGCGCGTCCTCACGTGGCGGCGCCAAGTGCATACCTTGAGACGCATTTCAATTCAAGAGACGAACTCCCGTGTTTTCCGATTGCATCTTGCACGGCGACCCACTTTAAACACAGCTTTCATGTAGATGGGACATGCAAAAGAGGCGGTCTGAAGTTCTCACAAATAAGTTTGAGTCCTGTCCTGAGAGGAAGCGATGAACAATTCGAGATCACTTTTCTTCCAAAAGATTGCCACTCGAAATAATTATAAGAGTCTCCTAACTCTGGAGGAATGCCTATTACAGCAGCACCAAAAAAGACAGAGTTGCAGGACTTATCTACCATAGAAAAATCTATGATTACAGACTGTACATGCACGCATGCATACGTTTGCATGAAACGACTAGTGGGGGGAGACATGATGATACCGGTCACTGGAACCAATGAAGACGACGTCAGTGGACTGACGAAGACGTCCACTTTACTTCATTCATGATGCTAGAGAGGGACTGTAAAGGAAGCAAAGAAGTTGGGGGTGTTGGCAGAGTTACTGACCTTATAACAACGACTGCAGCTATGAAGATCAATTCGAAATGCGAAAGTTAGGATGGAACAACATGGAAGTGAAAGTTGAAGGATGACACGTGAACCATCTTTGTTTCACTGATACGTCGTTTTTATAGGACTACCAAGCACTACGGGGGCAGGAAGAAAGTGAACAGGTTTCGACTAAACTTGTAGAACGATCGGCCCATAGTTGAACCGATAAAGGATGTTTGTGAAAAACAAGTGGATATCTGATTCTCTACAGTTGCTCAACGAATGAAATGAATCCGAATGATTCAACTACGTATGCCGCAGTTGGGAAACTAACGTCTATTTATTTGTTTGTTAAAGGCAGGGAATTGTCACAAACGTGACCATAGATCATTAAAATAAAGAAGTAAAGAAAATATGTTTACTCTGGGTGGGAATGCTCAAACAAAGAGCATTTGAATAACAGGCAATCAATGGGAGTTGTACTCTCGCGCAACTGGCGCATCTGGTGGGCAAAAACTAAACGAGCACAATCAGATTTTGAGAGCAACACTGTGCCGACAGCAGACAAAGAACTTGGACCGTATATAAACAGTCCAAGTGTTTATTGCTCAGAGCATAGTCAAGCATTGGCTCAAGCATCTCCTAATTTCTTGCCTCCTTCCCATGTGTGTGTGCATATTTTTACCTCCTTTTTCTGTTCTTTATGCATTGTGCACTTCTATTCGCGCATTGCTCGTTTGTTATTTAACGTGCTTTATGTAACGTGCCTTAATTGATAGTTCGCTGTACATTATATTGTACGTGATCAATGAAATTTAATTACCCAAGTTTAAGGCTAAAACACGTGGCATGTTCCAAACAACTGAATCACCTTCATCTCAGCAATCATGAAATTTATGTAGTGCCATGGAAACCCCAGAAAACGTATTGTCCGGGTATAGATTACGGAAACGAGCGCTGCTTCGCTCATCTTTCTCCAATCGTCGTAAAAAAAAAGTGTGGAAGACAGGCTCTTTCCTACGAAATCAGCTGCAACGCACCACCCTTGTCCACGCGCCGCATCCACGAGGTGAAAAAATAATGAGTTCTCCTCACCAAACTGTTCAAGTCCAAAAAAAAAACGAATAGGCTGGTGACGGGACTGAAGCGAGTGCAATGGTGGGCGTCCAAACGTATCTAGGAGCTAAATCGGCTCGCACGCCGGTTTTCTGAACGACAAGGGGGAGTTAAGCGGGCCACGCTCGTTTACGTAATTTACAACCAAACTCTCCGTTTAACCTGACGTGTCCGTAACATAAGGATTCCGTGATACGCTGCCTTCAATTAAATCCGAACACTACAAAATGACTGAACTTCCGGCTAAAGCCCGACTTCAGACTTTTTGTAGTGTTCGCTTCGCTCGCCTTCACCGATCACTTTTTTGTAAAATGATAGTAGTTTTTCCCTTCGATCAAAGCTTTTTTCAATTTTTCCGTCAAAAATTTAGGCATAGATGAGAAATTTCATTATTTTCTTCCCAAACGCGTCAGTACTATATTTGAAGAGCAATCAAATTTCATGTTACATCTATGTTTCTCTGAAACCTCCACAATTTGGAAAGATTATTCAAAGCATGAGTTTCCTCCGCTCTCAACTATAAGCACAGAATGATGTAATGATCATCATCGTAGTGACGAAGATAAAACTCTACGTCAGACCACGTGAACGTGTGTTGGCTAGTATTGTATCTAAGCAGCCGTTTGTATGTGTACCCACTTATCTTATGTGTACCCACACTGTGTGCTTCCACTTATCGAAGAAAGGATGTTATCAGCATCAGGGAAATGTGCTTCGAAATAGATACGCGAATGAGTCATAGAATCCATCCTAACGTTGAGGATCCGGCGCACCAATCCGACGAAGTGGGATACGTCTCATCCAGCTTAACCACATTTACTCTCTCGCGTACCAATCCAAAGCCAGACGCACACACAGACGCACACACGTGACAAAATAAGCCCGTTATTATTTAGCATGAAATTTTGCAAATTTGGAAGTGTACATTCACACAAAAGTTTACCCCCACTAACATATGACAAAAACTAACTTGGCCTATCAAATGCAACATACATAACAAAACACTTCTGGACAATGCTGGAAAGGGAGAGTGCTCGCCTATCAGGTGCATGACGATGGTTTGGCCTCACCGGCGTAGAGTCTTGCATCATTGTGGAGTATTTTCGTGACACACAGACAAACACACACCACATGCATATATATATATATATATATATATATATATATATATATATATATATATATATACGGATAAAGCGCGTTATTATATAGCATGATAATTTGCACCTATATCAAGCGTTTATTTCTTTGTCAGTCCCAATTCTCACGTGTCCTCAAAGAGTGTTAGGAAGTGAAAGAGGAAGTTCAAAGTTCCAAACAACGGCACTGATCAGGAACAACGACGATTTTCAGGACAACTACAAGTACTGCACGCGCAAACCAAGGCAGTAGGAGACTAGAGGACAGGTGACAAGTGATGTTCTATTGTTTCACTTTATAGATCATAAAACTGAAACACCTTATTTGTAATATTCATCGCTCTTGCCGCGTAAACCAAGGTATTGTAGGTTTCTTCGTAGTGCCCACTGGCTGCAGTGACGTGAGCAATCATACAAGTTCGGGCGTTCCCACCTCAAAAAGACCTTATTTGGTGGAGTTGATTTTCACGAAGAAACTAATCAAATAAAAATTTAAGACTAATAGTCGGTTAAACATGACATTTTGGTTGACCTAATATGAAAGACTGTTGAGACTGACCCTTAATGAAAACTATATCTCAAACTTCTTCTTAGGCTGATGTTAAAAGAAGAGCAATGGGAATCCGCACAATGTTTTGAGATAATTTATGGGATGCTGTGTTACTGGAAGAAAATCCCCACCTAGAGAATCCTTTAGCAGCCTCGTCAGCTTGCTGTCTCGATAGTTGACGTACTTCCCTTTGGCATATGAAATGTAGGAAACACTTTCATCTCTGTATTTGCTTTCTTTATTTGAGCCGGACACGAGGTTGTTATTATCCTCTATTTGTGGCTAACGTTTCGGCAATATCGCCTTCTTCAGAGCCCGAAAAGGTGAATTCGAACGTGATTTAGCCGTCCAACAGAGAAAGTCCTACGTTTATTGTTGGACCTCATAGCTAGAAGTAGAACAGAACATTGTACCCTAGGATCGAGTGGCTATCCTGCCACTGTTAGATACCTGTTGTGAGGTGGCTAGCGCAGTGAAATATCAACCTTAAATAGGGCTCGAGTTCCCGCGTTATGCAGATGCATTCCTCTTTACAATTCATCTTTGGGCGCTTGGAGTGGATCCAAAAGCCTTCAAAGCCTTGCGTGCCGCTATGCTAGGTTCGCGCACTAATGTCGTAATCTTATCCTCAAAGTCTTCTCCGTTATGACGCTGCACCCTATGGCCACCTAATGCAGTGGAGTCATATGATTTCCCTTTGCCGTCGAGGTGTTTTTTGACTTGAATACAAGGTAATGTAGCTGTTCTTTCTATTCTTCTTCTTCACTACATTGCACACAGGAAATCAGATAAACAACACATGAACTCATGCAATCACCTCGTTGTTGTCCGGACATATTTTGCACTCCGATGTAGTCCAAATACAATCACATAGGTGATCACGAAAAATCGAAGAAGAAGACTACGAAGAAGAACCTTTGGTTAATATTAGTAGGGGGAGCTCCACGATAGCTATAGATTCTTGGATCGGTACAGGCGGAGAAAGTGTCACTCAAACATCACACCAGAACAGCGCTTAGGCACTAGGGAAGTTTGTTTTGTCAAGTCTAAAACTATCAGATTATCTACTAATGACGAGAGTGTGGAATTTGTAGTCGTTCCTCGTCATCCATACAAAGCTCTCGCATAATGTTATCTCAAAGACAGCTTCCTCTATGGCTCCTCCACTGTCGAAGAATTTCTGGCACAACACCGGAGACTCAAGATGGTAAAGATGAGTGCCAGTAAATCAGTGCATTTACCACCTACGACTGCAACTCGGCTTAAAACAGAGTTATCTGTGTGTCCTGTCACGTACCTTCTAATAAAAACTCACTAGCTAACCTCTCACAGTGATCTTTCCTCTGAAGATCCTTCAATGTTCAATGCAAGACCTATTAAATGCTGCGTAGGAGGCCCCACAGACAGGATCGATTGGCTCTTAAACATAGTGTTGGTGCAGCTGCTGAAATTCGTACCAGCCCACCTCAAGAACACCCATATGTTTTTCGACCACTTAAAGAACACACATTTTGATAAATCATGTGTAGTCTGGTCTTTCGATGTTACTGCACTGTACACGAACGTCTCCAACGACTTCGCTATGTAAGCAATTTTTGAGCTCTCAACTGAGCTCAATCAACCTGTATAGATTTTCGGTGGTGCTGTTGATGGTTGTTCTCAGGGAATATCTCAAACGTACTGTCTTTAGATGCTCGGGCAACTACTTTTCAACAATCAGGGGTCTTGCCATGGGACAACGGATGGCGCTAACGCTACCTATTGCCTTCATCGCTAAAATTGAGGCACCTGCTTGGGAAACACGACCTTTGTTTTATTGGAGATACCTCGGCGACTGTTTCCTAGTCTTTTTGTCTCAAGCAGAGATGGACATATGTTCCAAGGTACTAAATGAACAGTCGGAGTATATAAAGTACACTCGGGATAAGCCTAAAAGTAAATGGTTACCTTTCCTCAACGTCCAAGTGCATATTTCAAACAGAACGCACAAAACAGAATGTTACTGCAAACCCACTGATAAGAATATCCTAGTTCACTTTCTCCGCGCTGATCCAACACAGGTTGAAGGGTCAGTAGTGCGAAATATGTTTCGCACTGTCACCTCCGTTTTTACTGGAAGAAAGAAAGACAAAAATCTACCGAGCTTGCTAGGAAAATTGCGGTCAATGACGGCGACAGACCTGTGCGGCCTATGAGTAAAAGAGTACAATTTCGAAACAGCTCAGGAGAAAGTATCCGTTTGGGTGCCATTTATTTCCGATGAGGTCAGTGTTCCAATCGGGCGGTATCTGAGGAAAGCTAGCAAAGGCTCATTCGCAATCGCCTATATGATCGTATTTGCACTACACCGGAGTGCAAAATATGTTCGGACAACAACGAGGTGATTGCATGAGTTCATGGTCAAAGAACACCTCGACGGCAAAGGGAAATCATATGACTCCACTGCATCAGGTGGCCATAGGGTGCAGCGTCATAACGGAGACGACTTTGAGGATAAGATCACGACATTAGTGGGCGAACCTAGCATAGCGGCACGCAAGGCTTTGAAGGCTTTTGGATCCACTCCAAGCGCCCAAAGATGAATCGTAAAGAGGAATGCCTCTGCATAACGCGGGAGCTCGCGCCCTATTTAAGGTTGATATTTCACTGCGCTAGCCACCTCACAACAGGTATCTAACAGTGGCAGGATAGCCACTCGATCCTAGGGTACAATGTTCTGTTCTACTTCTAGCTATGAGGTCCAACAATAAACGTAGGACTTTCTCTGTTGGACGGCTAAATCACGTTCGAATTCACCTTTTCGGGCTCTGAAGAAGGCGATATTGCTGAAACGTTAGATACAAATAAAGGATAATAACAACCTCGTGTCCGGCTCAATTAAAAAAACCAAATACTAAAACATCACCATGTCGAGATTTATTAAATGTCATACATGGAGATTTTCATTTCTGATATCTTCCAAATAAGCACAGCTCACAAATTTTCATTACTTAATTGCGCCAGCCTAAATGCCTCTCGCTTAATATAGACAAGAATATCAAAGCGGTCCATTTCCTTACTAAGCTCAAAAACTTCAACGAAATTTTTTCTCGCCAATACAAAAGATTATTAATGGCATTGATCGAAAACACGAGTGAACTGGTAAGAATTAAAATTGCTAAAGCTGTATGAAAATAGCTGTCGAACGCTCCCTGAAACAACGAAACTTATGTGTTTTTCACTGCAGTGATTAGCATCTGCTAAAGACAGTTCGTGAAGATCACGGATGAGAACTTACTAGAACTAAGCGAATTAATGACGTTTCCAAGAGCAAGCAATGACCGATTGATCGCAGCCCCTTCTTTAAAACGTAGTCCGCGATTCTAAAAAGGGGTAACTGTGAGTGAAAGCTTTTATCCTGCTCTTCCAATCATATCTCAATAGCAAAGGATTCCTTCCGTTTTTCCAACAATCATACGTCACATCATTTCTTTGTAAAATGTAAATGTAGAATAATCTCGCGAATAAGACTGCATCGAAAAACAAAAATATTTCTTGTAAGTTATTATGATAGGAGCCTATTACATTAACCTTTACAAAAGGTAAGCAGGGCATACCGAAGTTCTTAATTGATCATGAGCCCAGTCCGTGCCTTCCTGAGATTTTTTGTTTTTCACATCATTTTAAAACAATCAACTCAAGTTCGTAACTGATCTTTGACTTCAATGCTGACGATCATCGAACAAATTGGGAGAAGACATAAGGTTGATCCGAAATTTTTGCATCAGCACTCAAACAATTATAACGTTACCAGTCTGAATGTCCGGCTAAAGCCGGACTTCAAACCTTCTGTGGTGTTCGCTCCGCTCACCATCACTGGTTAAAGAGAATAAATTAATAATAGTAACATTTTCTGTAAAATTTAGGCTAAAGATCCATAGTTTTCCTTGTAAACGCGTCAGTTCTACATTTAGAGAACATTCAAACTTCACCTTTAACCACTCTTTCGATACCAATGTAATATAGACACGACTTGGAATCATTACTCAAAGTGTAGGATTCCCTCTTGTTTCCCCCCAACGGTTACCGCAGAATGAATGATCACATAAAATGAAGTGAATGACATCATCGTACTGATAAAGATAGCGTTCCACATCAGATCTTGTACACAGTTGGCTACTGTATAAGCAGCAGTTGGCACTCATGTTTCCATTTTCTGAAGAACGGAGGAGTCGTAGAGGTGAAAAAGAACGCGAAAAATGGATACGACTATGAAGCGTTTGCAACGTCCAATTTACCTTTCGCGACATGCACACGAAGTTACTGTGCGATATTTCTACACCCCGACACAGCAATTCGACGCCGCAGGACCCGTCGCAACCCATTCTATAGGTATCTGGCGCCGGTGGACTCGTCGCATCCGCTATAGGTATCTGGCACCGGTGGACCCGTCGCACCCCTTCTACAGGTATCTGACGCCGGTGGACTCGTCTCACCCCTTCTATAGGTATCTGGCGCCGGTAGACCCGTCGCACCCCTTCTACAGGTATCTGACGCCGGTGGACTCGTCTCACCCCTTCTATAGGTATCTGGCGCCGGTAGACCCGTCGCACCCGTTTCCGCAGGTATCTGGCGCCGGTGGACCCGTCGTACCCCCTCCTATACGTATCTGGCGCCGGTGGACCCGTCGCACCCTCTTCTACAGGTATCTGACGCCGGTGGACCTGTCGCACCCCATATCATAGCTATCTGGCGCTGGCGCACCAATCCAACGCCAGTGGCCCCGTCGCAACCCCTTCTATAGGTATCTGGCACCGGTGGTCCCGTCGCACTCCCTTCCATAGGTATTTGGCGCCGGTGCGCTAGTGCGACGCTGTTGGACCGGTCGCACCCTCTTCTATAGGTATCTGGCGCCGGTGGACCCGTCGCACCCCCTTCTACAGGTGTCTGGCGCCGGTGGACCCGTCACACTCCCTTCTATACGTATCCGGCGCCGGTGGACCCGTCGCACCCCCTTCTATAAGTATCTGGCGCCGGTGGACCCGTTGCACCCCCTTCTACACGTATCTGACGCCTGTGGACCCGTCTCAGTCCATTTTGTAGCTATCTGACGCTTGGGCACCAATCCGACGCCGGATGGACCCGTCGCACCCTCTTTTTCGAATTTCGTGACACACAGACAAACACACACACACACACACATACATACACACACATACACACACATACACACGGACTAAGCTCGTTATTATATATCATGATTGTTCATAGATATCAAACAACAAAGTAATAACCATCATGATGATCATGATGGTTATTATTTTGTATAACCATGATCCACTACGGATGTCCAGTGCTCCAGGGCTGGGAGTCGAAGCGCAGAAATCTTTTTTTCAGTGCTGAATCATCAAATGTTCCTCATGTAGATCCACCTTTAGTGGCCGAAACAAATGATAGTCAGACGGGGCCAAGTTGGGAGAATAAGAAGGGTACGGTAGAACTTCCCAACCAACTTCGGCAATTTTCTAGCGATTAAGCTCTGCCATATGAGGTCGGGCATTTTCAAGAAGCTTACTCGCGAGAAAATAGCCGAAGCTGGTTGGGATGTTCTATCGCACCATTCTTATTCTCCCAACAAGGTCCCTCAGACTACAATTTATTTTGGGCACTAAATCTGCATCTACGAGAGGGAAAAATCGATTATCAGCAAGAGCCAGAAAATGAGATTTCGTGCTAGTTTGATTTGCAGCCGCCGTTGTTCTGAACTCCAAGAATTGATGGTCCACACATAGTAGAGGTAATTTAGGCATACGTAGTCGATCATGATCGGATCAACCCAATAGCTTCTTTTGTGGCTTTTCTGCTCAAAATATTAACTGGTGAACTTTTTGCAGATCTGATGCAGAATTCTTGCTACTTTTTTCTGCGGAACAAACTTGATAAGCTTACATGAGGATCTACGGATTTGCCTTTCTCGACTGCAATGAGCAAACTTTGTAAACTTACTGAAAAACAATAAATGGATCACCCCACGAATATGAGGTGGCAAGGGTTTCAGTCGGGTAATGCGTATACGGGGTCGTCGATTGTGGGGAAGAAGGTGATTCCGTCCATTTCTTCCTGTATAACTGTAGTAGTAGGAAACCTCGGAATGTTGAAAACCAATCCGCACGAATCGCAGGCGGGGGCGAGGCGCAATGGTTGCACACTGCAACGGAAACCGTCGTAAGAAACAGCGTCCCGGGGTCTTCTACGACTACAGTGGTACAGGGAGAATCATCTTCTTCACCACAATCTAAGACCCCGTGTACGCATTACCCAGCTGAAATCCGTACCACCCCAGATTCGTGGAGTGATGCCTTCAAACAAAATTAGAACTGCTTTAATGTCACTTTAACTGCAAGTCAATTAAGCAACAGGAACTCAACATTTTACAACTTAACGTAGCGTAGGGTATCTCCTTCTTAATCTGCCTGAGAAGCTTGTAAACTGCGAGCAACTACTAAATTTGCAAGTGAAGTCGAAAAAATCGCACACTGCTTACAAACTAGTAAACAACTCATTAAAAAAAAAACTATGAGACCTCTGAGGAACTTACGAACTATGAAGCAACAACAACTTTTAGAAAATTTCTGAAGACATCTGAGAGTGACACTCGTAGGTGTAATACGTTGAAAGAAGGAGGTTCTTACACCTCAACTCGTGATATTTTGCTTGTACGGAGTTCCCAATAACACTTCACGGAACCTTGCACCTTACTAGGTGAAAAGCTTATATTAGTGGTAGAGCCACTATTACTATATTGAAATGTTCCCAAGCATATTTAAAAGGAGTAGAAATTAATGACAATGATAAGATATTGTAATGTTTGGGACTCACGTTTGTATTGGACGCCCTTTCGGAACCAGCCAAATCTATTAGGAACAGCTTAGAATGAGGCCGACTCTTCCTCAGCAGAATCACCTAAATGCAATACAGTAGTTGGTTCAAATACATGTACTTTACGTTTAGCATATGTCGCAATTTATTGGATACATTTCTCCTAAGGGGGCAGGTGTAGAGTAGCGATTAGAGGTTCCGCTACTTGCACGATTGATCCAGGGCTCGAAACCGCCCTAGTGCTAACCAAACCTTTCATCCCTCCGGGGTCGATGAATTGGTACCAGACTTGTATGGGAGGATAAAAACACTCACTTTACATATCGGCTAGCCCAAGCAATTCATTGTATAGGCCAGCTACACGTTCGTGAACCTCAAACGATTCTGAATTAAAGTGAACGTAGTGGCGCATCCCAAGCGGATTTAGTAACGCCAGACACTTTACACTTTTATTTCTCTTACATGAGGAAGGATAGCGCCCAGATCTGAAGTGAAGTCAGACATGGGGGTCCCCCTATTCTTCGACATGCGTTATTGTTTACAGACACAGTTTACAGCGAATACTAAAACTCGTAACAAATGAACGACTAGTGGGTATCGTAATAATAACTGTTTATAAAAATCGGAATGGTAACTCGTTTAGAACTTCTATTCAGACAATTACCAAAAATTTTCTATAGAGGACTGGATTCTAAACATAAAAAATGCTTGAAAATGCGCTTTAGATGGAATCGCATTTTTTTCTGCGAGAGCTTGCACGGAATCGATACATTCGTCGCCATACCTATTTTTCCATATCCTTCGAAACCTTGCTTCCCGCCTGAACTGTTTATCCACGCCGAGTATCCTGAGGTCCGCTTTCACCGCCTCAGTCTAGAGCTTCCGCTTTCGGCCAAGTGGCCTCTTCCAGCTTGAATCCGACAGACTCCTCAAAACTCGTCGAACAAGGCGATCTGCTAGTCTCCTTATTATATGACCAAAGAATCGAAGACGATTTTCTGTAGCCATTTTCGATGGCGGTGCTAGATGTTGATATCTTCCACGTGTCATCCGCCAGTGCACCACATCGATTCCCGCGTGAAGCTCTTCGTTGTGGCATACCCTAGGCCAAAATTAGCGAAGCAGCCGTCTAGGTAGCTTCCTTTCCGTGCAATCAAGCCTCTCGATCACCGTAGACGGTGCTGCCGAAAACTCCGATCCGTACATCATGATAAGGCAAATTGCAAATAGGTAGACTCGCAGCTTGACTTCGTTGGGGGTCGACCACAGGCATTTCGTTAAGGAGTTGAACGCAGAAACGGCACATCTTTGCTAAATATCCTTCTCGTAGCTGCCGTTGTTCTTCAGCGTACAGCATAGGTAACAGAACTCATCGGCGAGCTCGATCAGTTGTTCGTCCACCTTGTTTCCGTTTGAGTTCCCACATCTGCTCGCATTTATAAGGGCGCAGAGATAGTCGATAGTCTGCAGAAAGCCTCGACACAAGGTTGCCAACATTTTGAACTTTTGTACTCCTTTCTGCGAATATGACAACATCGTCGGCGTACTCGAGATTAATCAAGGGGTGCCCTGATAGTGCCAAGACGATGTCGGCAGGACAATGATCGACTGTTCCTTGCATGATGTCGTCGATAGCGATGTTGAACAGGAAGGGTCCTGCCACTGCCCCTCGTCTTACCCCAGTTACCACCTCAAACGGTGTTGCACATCCGACTGGTGTTCGAACAGCAGCAGTTATTCGTTGATTCATGTCACTAAGCATGCGAACGAACTTTCCTGGTACTCCATCGTCGGCGCAGCGCGTTGAGACGGCCTCAATGAAGAGAGTCGAAGGTGGCTTCAAGGTCCAGAAAGGCTAATTCCATCGGCTTCCAGTACCGCTCACAAATTTCGAACTCCTAACGATGAACACCTGGATCGTCCAGGGCGAAAGGCAGCTTTCTCGTTGGGCGTTGCAAGGAAATTCGTCGATAATTTCCAGGGTCGTAACTTCTTGTGTAGGGGAATTATGATGGCGTGTTTCCACGAGTCCGGTATCCTTTCGTCTATCCATATTGAACGGATGATCTTTGTCATTTCAATCCTAGTCGGAGGAAGATACTTCAGCATTTCTGCGCTAATCCCGACGTCTACACCGGATTTTCCATATTTCATCTTTTGGATACAGACCAGAACCGATCGAGAGTTAAGGAGCTGACGGTGGTTGCCGGTTCAGCAAGGTCTTGAAGTGGTCCCCCCAAATTGGAAGAATAGCTGAGCGAGCATCTTTACCCTCTATACCTTTCCCACCTATGCTGCATAAGCCACCGGACCCCAACCCAACGGTAGACAACAGATTTCGAGTGTTTGCAACACCAGTACACTCAGTTTTGGAGCGGTTTTCCAAAAAACAAACACGTAGAATTCAAACTCTCTGTTGCGCAACGCCGAGGCCCACGTGAGATCCGCAATCTTTGTACAGCTGGGAAGATCAAGGTCTCCGTTAGTGATAAGGGAGGGGAATTTGTTGTCCTGTCACGTGAACTGCACATAGCGATGCAAGGCAACATCTTCAGGATGATACTCTCTACGCTCCATCCTCCGCCAACGAATCCAGAAAACAGTTTCGCCATCTAAATAGGGTATGGGTTGAAACAGTGGGGCTTGTTAAAAACCTGTTTACACGTCTTAAGAATGACTTACCTGCATGTCTAGTCCTATACACTCTAATTAAAACCCACAAACTCTCTAAAAACGGCCTCGCTTCGAATAATCCAGGTGACTTTAAAATGAGACCTATCATAAGTGGTATTGAGGGCCCCACAGATAGAATTTCCTGGCTACTCAACATAATCCTAAATAAGCTGCTCAAATATGTCCCTGCCCACCTAAGCAGCTCAAACAGCTTCTTTAAACGATTTCACAGCCCTTCGTTTGAACGTGAATGTGTAATAGAGTCCTTTGGCGTTACATCGCTCTATACGAACGTCTCAAACGATGTCGCGATGCAGGCTGTTCAAGAACTGTTTACGCAGAACCAGAGTGCATTGAATATATACGGACTGACAAGTACGAATATGTATGGACTGCATTAGCCAAATCATGACACTGATAAATGAGTGCCTGAATTGCTTTATTTTTCGGTGGTCGGGACAGTACTACCGACAACTTAAGAGGCCTAGCTATGGGACAAAGTCTGGCACCCACTCTTGTCATTGTTTTCATGTCCAAGATCGAAAAACCTATAGTAGACCGCAAATCACTGCTGTATTATCGCCACATAGATGATTGTTGCGTCGTCTGCTCAACACAAGCTCAAGCAGAATTAGACACGTGCTCCAATCTTCTCAAATAGCAGTATTCTCACACTAAGTTCACAAGGGAGAGACCGATAGACAACTGGTTAGCTTTCTTGAATGTGCATATTTACTTGCGGAATGGGATTTGGAAGACTAAGTGGTATCGAAAACCCAGTAGTAAAAAACATTAATCCACTATCTTTCAGCGCATCCCAGCAAAATGAAAAATCTTCCTATAGGTAACATGTACAACACGGCGGCAAAAGTCTCATCTAGTAGCCAGAAAAAAAAACATGGTCTGTAATTCTGGTCATAAAGTGGCAATATCCAATGGGTACCCAAGTGGAGATGGTGCTACCCGACAAGCACGACATCCTTCTTGATGATCCAACGTAGTGGATGGCCCAGAAAAGATCCCTTTCTGTCTACCTTATATGTCTGATGATATGAGCAGAGCGGTACGGAGCTTTCTACGAAAAGCAGGTCTAGAGAATGACGTGAGGGTTGTGGAAATGTCTCTAGCGAACCTGAAAGGTCAGCTGGTACATAATCGTACATATGATCGACTCCGCTCTCCCAGCTGCGTGGTTTGCCCGTATGGTAGAGAGGGTGATTGCATGGTATCGGGAGTGGTGCAGGTTGTGCGGTGACGATTATATAGAGGAAACGGGACGTCCACTGTGCTTCGGATCAAGGAGCATCTAGATGGGCTCGCAAAATCTAAATTCTCCATCCCGCTCGGAGCACACCGTAGAATAAGCCATCAAAACTCCGAAGTAAAGGTAGAGGTTCCTATACTATCGTCCGAGTCCGAGATCATAACACGCAGAACCCTAGGGGCATTTTGGATCACTGCCAAAAGTCCAAAAATGGAACAGGAAGGATGAGTGCATTGCGATCACAAACGAAGTAGCCCCATATCAAAATCTTTGCGGGTTTTTGATCTACGGGGCAGGCCATCGGGTCCTTATAAAAAACCCTTGTGACTCGTAGTTGTCGTACGTGGTGGTCTGTTGCGTTATCAAGTCTAGCTAATGAGGTAAGCACTAGCCAGTGTGTTGCTGTTTGAGTTTGCCTACCGTTAGGATGCTTTCTGTAGGTGATAAGGCGCTTGAGAGAATAAACCACTAATGGCTTTGATTCTTCCAGGCTCTTATGAAGGCGAAGACGCCGAAACCTTAGCTGTTAATAAACATCAATACCAATCTTGGCCACAGCTCAAGCAAATCAATAAAAATGCTGCGTATTCAACATGCCAAGACCCAAGGACAATCGAACATGGGCAATTCTAAAAGTAGTGACACTTTCTGAATTTTTGCTTAGAATTGAACACTTCCTTTCCTAACAACACTTTTTTGTTCTTTTTCTCGGAAGAAATTTTATCATTGAAAGGTTCAATAGTTTTCTTTCTAAAAAGTCAGTACTTCATTTGGGAAATATTCGAACTTGATTTTACACCTATATTCCTTCGGTAGCACTATAATTTGAAAACATTATTCAAAATATTAGTTCTTCTCGTCCTTTTTTGCAGGAATTATATCAAAACTGTTAACTACTATTTAAACCGCTGTTTGCATCCCTGTTTTTAATTTCTGAAGAAAGGATGTTACCTGAGGCAAATGTGCAAGAAAATAGACATGAGGAAGAATACGTAGATGAAACGCAACGCATGTAGTTATCACGGCTGTGAAACGGTTCACAACGTCTCATTCACTTTTTGACAAATCCGTTTGGAATTACTATGGTGTGATGCTGCACCAACAATAGCGCTTGTTCTATTTTTGCGCTGTCGCAGCAACTGTGCAGTTTCCCTTCTCATCCCAATTTATCGTTTTCTGGCCCCAGCTGGCGTTTTCTAGCACTAATCCTTGCGGTTTCACGCGTCTCCCTGGTTTCAAGAATTTCGTTTCACACACTCACGTACGCATACACCCACGTGACAAACTAATCTCGTTATCATACAGCATAATACTCCTTTTATACCGCTATAAAATAGAAGCTTTTCTCACCTTCTTTTCCAATAATTCATATAGAATGGTGTGATAAAGCTGAATTACGTGAGCTTCATCATCCTGCTGATAAAGATAAGGAACCTACTTCATATCGCGCAAACAGCTAGTTCCTACTAAAGCGGCTGTCTGCATGCGTGTATCTAACTTCTGGAGAAATCATACGGCAAGAATGATAAGGGCAACGAATGGAGGAGTGGATATACGGAGTACATTGGATGACTCGCCACCCAGCCATTTGATTTTACTGATTTCTGGTGCACTATTAGGTCCAGTCTCACAGCATGCTAACCACGCCCATCTAAAGCTCTGGGACCCGTACTACCCCGCCTCTCTGCTTTCTAGTGCCGGTCCATCTAAATACATGACGTCATGGGACGTGCTCCGCTGCCTTCTAGCGACAACATGCCTTACTGGCGTCGACGGGCATATAACACCAATTCTACTGTTTTCTGGCGCAGCAGCTCCAATCTAAGCGCCAGAAAACAGAAACACTTAGTAGATCCGCCCCACCCCAACTTACTACTTCATGGCGTGAACGCACAATCTGACGTGGGACTCATCCTATCGTATGCTATCTTTCCGCCTTCTGACGTTCGCGCACCACTTCGACATTTCGAAACTTGCCTCACTGCCTTCTGACCGCAATACGCTCATTTGATGTTGTGGAACCTGTCCTATCCCGACCTCACTGTTTTCTGGCAAACACATGTGATGACGGATTCCTGCGCCGACGTCACAAAGTTATAAAGAGGGGTGAGACGGGTTTCACGGTGTCGGCTTGGTGTGCGGCGTCAGATAGCTATAAAGTGCGATGGGTTCCACGAAGTCCTACTGGTGCGCAGTAGCTTCGTGTGCATGTCGCAACACCACGTTGCTACAACATTTAGTACTGTAGCAATTGTTTTACGACCACACTCTGCCGCAAATATGCTGAGGACACTGCTGGTCCCGCAGCGATCATTGTCTGTGTCACGTCATTATAGGGTTGGTCACGTATGATACACATGTTTTACAAGCGCTTTTGTAGGTCCTTCGATTAAAACAAGATAGGTGATTCTCAAATCACTTTTGTCGAACACAGGTACGACAAACTTAGCAATCGGTTGAGTAATTGGTTGGTTCGAATATTGCAGAAGCCTCGAAAAGAAAAAACTCAAAGTTTGAAAACAAACGACCACTAAATACATGCAACAGCGAATTTCATATCAGCATTACGCAATTTGATATTATCATTACATTATGCGGTAGTACTCTTGTTGCTTTTTTTTTGTTCAAATCAACAACTCTGAACCTAAGCTATTCAAGAATTGGTTGGGATGGGGTTAAAAAAAAAGGTTTAACTTTAAACATTAAAGATGTAGGCAACTGCCTTTTTGAAAATGAGCTCCTAATATTATGCAAGTTTGTGTACTGCCGCTGCAAAATAAAAGATTTCCGCCGGAAATTTCCTGTATGTTGCGCCAGAATTCGTAGGTTTTTTCTCCTAAATCATCAACTTCCTCCCTAACTCATTCAGCAGTTGATCGGAGTGAGCTTTTAAAAATAGTTCCCCATTAATATGATGTAAATGTATATAACTACAACTAACTAACTTTGCATATGAACATTACTGAGAATACTTGCAAAAAGGTGTTGGCTGTCAAAATTCGCAACAATCTACTTCACGATAATATTTAACAAGTATGCTCGCAATCACTCTAGTTCACTAGTAGAAGCTGATTAAGTTAAATAGCTGATTCTTTGTAGAGTACGGTGTCTCATTTCTATGCTAACACTGCCTGGAATATTCCTAAACTCGCTTACACAGAGTGGCCTTAAAACTTTGAACTTAAAACTTTAAACTTAAAACTTATTTTGAAATTTTTGGAGAAATAAGTGTGACTTGGAAAACGACACTCTTGTATTATTTTTTAGATAGAACGACTCTTCACAAATGTTTTTTTTTCAAAAAATACGATGCTCTTAGAGTCCCTCACGAAAAGAGAGGCCACTGCACAACTCGTGCGCGCGATCGGGACAAATGGAAGTATTACTGGGGTCTACATGAGCAAATTGACGAACAAGGGGAGCAGATGTGATGCAGAATGGCTCAATTGTTTCGAAATATCCTCGAAAGTGTTTCGAATCACGCACTTTGAACCATGTACTTTCTGTTTCATCCTCGGATCACCATCGCGTGAGGCGCTGGAAGACGAACTAATCTGTTTTCTTTTTTGGCATCTTAACAACTTTTAGTTCTAAAAATGCATACTTGAAGCAGCATCCTAACATTTTATGAAGAGACTTTCGCAACTGTGTTGCAAGTGATCTGGTGGCATTTTAGAGTTACTGACATTTTTTCTTCAAATATCAGTTTGCAGAAAAAGTGTTTCTGAATGGAAAAAAATCATGCATCCTTCTTAACAACGCATACTAAGTTATATTCGCATTAAAACGCTCACTTTATTCCCTTTCCCCACGAAACCGATAGATGTCTCGTCTTCTTGAGCAGTATTGAACAGTTTTTGCTTCGGGAAACGATGAGATGAATGAGAGACTATTTTCCGACTTGGATGGGCCCCAGAACGTGAAATTCTTAATTCTTTTGACCCTGACCTTTGGACACAAAAAAGAACCTTGCGAGACCGGCAAATGAGATCATCTGAGATTGCCACTAAAATAATTTGAAATAACGGCATCAGAAATGTGCTGACGTCATGCAAATAAAAAAAGATAAAAAAAATTGATGTTGTCCCAGAGTGTGTGGGGAAAATAAAAAAAAATTGTTTTGCGACATGACGCCTTCACTGGATATGTGGTATGCCAGACATGTTCTCCTAATGTTTAAGGACTTCGGAAGCAAGGAATCCTACACTTGTTAGTCTATGGCGTCTATGAAAGTCTATGAAGTCTATGAAAGTGTCAAATTTGAGCTTCACAGGCACCGCGGAATGGTACCACGGGCCAGAGTGGTCAATACTCAGTTCCGATCCTTGAACTGGTGAAGGAAAGCTAACCAATGTTAACTCGAAATTTTCCCCGGCGTTGAATACTGGAATAACAAATTTTTGCTCTTCAATTCCGTTGAATACTACAACCAAATGCTGTGGCACAGATCAGTAAAAATGATTTCGGAATTGTTTAAATAGGGGGCACAGCACAAGTTAACAGAGCTCTCTAAGTGTGCAGATGCGCCGAAATAGTTCCAGGCACGTAACACAGAAGCAATATTGCAGCTCTCTTTTCGTCGTCCAAATCATCGACATTGGTCACTTACATACATGCATGCACGTACACGTACACATACACGTACACAACACACATACACATATACATGGGGCCGCGTAAACGAATCTGATTGTTACCTGCTCGCGGCGGCCCTGTTTATACTAGATGCAGTCGGGCATTTGAGTACAAGCTCTGAGCACGTACGAGCTGTAAAATTTGCACACTTATATGGTAGAGGCCGCGTATACACCTCTGAGTGTTCCCTGTGAGTGGTGGCCTTGCTTTTACAAAACGCAATCAGGCACTTTGGTATACGCATTGGGAAGTATATAACCTGTTATACGGCAAAAGCTTTCCAAACATTGCAGAATGGTGCTGTCCAACACCACGCCAGAGCCTATACCCTGAAAAGTCGACTGCCTGAGCAAAAGATGGAATCTTTGGCAACAAACATCCGTTTCGTTACGCTGAACTGCGCTGTCGAATGAACACTAACAAGCCGCTCTATCAAGGCTTCAGCAATGTCTGCATGCACCGTTTGCCTCATTGCAGGAAATACGCATCAGCGACCGCCCTCTCATCAGTATCTACAATTGCACCATCTTCTGCAGAGATACTGATGAAAGGAAAATAGGAGGCTGCGAAATAGCTGTTAGGAGCAATTACAACAATCTGGTGATGTAGTTTGGATCAACGTCGTCAAAATGCGCCTTTGCACGATTGCGGGATCGCAGAGGACTCAAACTCTGGATCCTGAGTGCTCACGCATCTACGGAAACCGCAGAGGACCACAACAAGGATGCGTTTCATGATGAACCTAATACGCTGGTATAAAACGTACCGAGCCAGCAGGCGGTAATTTCCGGAATTGATGCGAATGCAAAGATGGGACTTCAATAACAATCCGATGTGCTTGAAAAATGGTTCTATCCCATGAAGCACACATCGGACAATAGAAATTGTCTGATCGACCTTTGCATGCAGACGAATCTCATCATTCCATCCACGTTCAAGAGAAATCAGCTCACGTGGCAGGGGTCCCTTTTAACGTCTGAAAAGCAGCGAAAGCGGAACATGAGGACTCTCAAACTTCAGCTCGACCACGTTCTGACGAGCATCCCTCAGTCGGATATCCGAAAATCTAGAGCTGTTTGGGACGTCGCGTTCGACTCTGACCACCGTCCAGTTCTTCTCAGCTTCAAGATACGGTTCCACAAGAGAAACGGAGGTCACTTTCAGCCGAAAGTCGACGTGGCAGGTCGAAGAATGCAGAGCGAAACTCCGCCCACGTGTGTCTATTCATGTTGGAGTACGGACCAAGAAGAAGCTTAGAAATGCGGATTCCTTCACAAAGTGCATCCAGGACGCTACAAGGGAAACGCTCCCGGTTCTATTGCCGCGGAAGAAGTTTGCCTTTGCATCTGCGGAAACAAAATCCACATACAATTCTGTATGTGTCGCGCGCAGCACTTGTGACTCCAACCAGGAAAAACGTCTTAGAAAGAAGATGCGTCGTCAACTGCAACAAGACCGCGATTACGAGTGGACGTCAAGAGCGATGGATTTGAAAAGGCGTGGGAGGATAAGAACCCACGAAAAGCCTATTTTTTACTGAAACAGTATAGTTGCAAAATGAAAGGATGCTCTCCTGTCCTTAACACTGCCAATGAAGTAGCTGTCGGTGAAGCAACCATTCCATTTTAGAGGGATCAGTTCAAGACCTAGCTGAACCCGCAAGCGCCGTAAGCTCCTGAACTCGAACACCTTCATAGATCGACATACGCGGTTAACGAGGAGCCACCGACGTGTCGGCGGTCCTGGTCTGTATTCAAAAAATGAAGAATGGAAAATCTGGCGGAGACGACGGGATTAGCGCAGAAATGCTAAAATATCTTCCTCCGTCTAGGATTCGCGAAATGACAAAGATCATCCGTTTAATATGGATAGACGAAAGGATACCTGACTCGTAAAAACACGCTATAATAATTCTTCTCAACAGGAAGTTATCCACTACGGAACTCAGTAATTACCGAGGAATATCATTGCTGCGTGTAATGTACAAGGTTTTGGTGCGGATCATTCTGTATCGGCTAATCCGACATCGCGAAGAAACCCCGTGACGAGCCAAGCCGGCTTTCGCCTTGGTCGTTCGGCAGTTGATCAGGTGTTTATTGTGAGAAGGGTGATTGAAAAGCGGCAGCGGTATTCGAAGGCTCTATAGTTAGATAAGAGTTAGAGTTATTCTCTGTAGAGAGAACTCTACAGAGAGTAACTTAACTCGCCGGCGACGGTGATGGAAATGCTTGACTGCATGGAGAGAAAGCTGTTTAAACGACTGTTAGGCTACTTTTGGGCGTTGGTATGCTATAACGAAGAACTTTGCTCGGAAGTGGACATGGTGTACCGGCGGATGGCATATGGAAAACGTCAGCTTGTCCGGCCTTCTGAAGTAGTCATGGAAAACCGTCTTCGCTTCTTTGGTCACGTTATGAGGAGACCTTCTGATCGTCTCGCCCGTGTTGTCCTGAGGATCCTAATTGGAAGACGCCTACTGGTCGTAAAAGAAAGTTCTGGACGGAGTTTGTGAAGGAATATCTGAGGACAGTTCAGTGGAGACGTAAAATTTGCCGCTTGTGGAATAGCGACGGATGGGTAGATTCTATGCAAACTCTAGCTGAAAATCGAACAGGATGGGCTCGGATATGTTCAAGGACGACACACCCCGGCGAAGATGCGGATAGCCGCGTTAGGCCGTAACATCCACCTGCCGATTAAGTCAAGTAAGTCATGAAGATTGTTATTAACTTGGATTTTTCATTGTCTATCTGCTCTCTACTTCTACTTTGTAATGTCCGAACTTTGTAATGTGTAATGATAATGTTTTGATGTGAATCAGCGTTACCGCCTTCTGATTCGTAAATTATCAGAAGTATGCAAGACTGATGGGTCCTAGACAGAATAGCAGACAGATGTGCTCACTCCACAAACTGCTTGTTAGTTTTCGCTAGTCGATTTTTTCTCCTTTTCTGTTTACATCCGTCAAAATACGTCACTGCATTCTTCTTTTAATGTTTTTTTTTACGTTATGTCACCTCAGCGTTCAGAGTTGGTGGTATGTGAACAGTGTTACAAGTAGATCTGGGATATTCAGGTGTACTTCTCGCTACAAAGGACAGTTTAAAGGTTTTAAATTTAATTCCTAGAATCTTGGAGATAGCGTATGGTTGCGGTGGAGTTAATTTTGTTCTGAATCCAGGGAGAGTGATCAGGACGACCACGCCGCTGCTTCACAAATGAATACGTGAATAGCAACGCGTGTTTGGTTTTCTTTAAGTATGGATTCTGGCACACTTAAAACCGACCTGGTTAAGGCCCAAGAAAGAGCAATTTAAGTGTCCTTGGAGGATCCTGCACTCATGCTTGAAAGAGCAGTTCTTGGGATTTTTGGACGCTGAGAAACACCCTCTGCGAATATGGAAAACAGATGGAACAGAAGAAGCAGGTTGACCAGTTCACCCAACGAAGCAAATCTGTACACCTATAACAGTGGATGAGTGAATATGAAGTGGATTGAGATTATGACCCAAGTAGCATTTTCAAAAGCCACACTTCCATTGAACAGGCCAGGATTCATTCACAGCAGGAATTTGATATTTAAGATTGAATCTAGTGTTTCTAGTGTTAATGGCACATCGAGCATAGATTTGTTCTTTACTTTGTGATCTGCACGTGGCGCCATGCCTTGACTGAAAACAATCATACATTTCAATTACTCCGAAAAGGTTCCGTCGTCCTGCGGAAAGCGATAGTCTGACATGTACAATTCTCGAGAGAAACATGGAATCTGTGGCAAAAAAAACCCCATCTTATGAAACTGAATTGCTGATCTCTGTCGAATAAACTCCAACAACCAACTTACTGCAATATCTCCATGCACTTTTTGTTGCATTGCAGGAAGCATGCGTCAGTGATCGCTGCACCATCAGTACCAAAAGCCACACCATCTACTCCAGCGATACCGATGTGAAGAGAGTACGATGCTGCGCAACAGCTATGGGGAACGACAACAACAACCTGATAGACTTCTGATCAATACTGAAAATATGCGCCTTTGTAGGACTGCGACATCGTAGAGCACTCAAACCAAGATCGCAAGGGCTCACGTACGTACCCAAACTGCAGAAGACTATAACATAAACATCTTTTATAATGAACTTAGCATGTTTATGTCCTAAACACCCAGTCAGCGGGCGGCTATTGTCGGACTTAAAGTGGGTGCAAAAGACGGACTCAAATAACAATTTTATGTGCTTAAGAAATGGCTTATCTCGAAAGCAAACGTCGTATAATAGATATTTGTCCAATAGACATTTGTGAGCAGATGAACCCCTCACCGCATACACGTTTCGGAGGGAATCATTGACCCCATCTGCTTAAATGACAAGAGTCGACCTTTTCAGCTCCAGAAGACCAGTGCAGGCGGACCTTCTGCTCGATCACCTTCTGAGAAGTAATATCACTCCGTCGAAAAAAAAAACGTAAGTGTAAAGCTGTCCTGGACGTCGCATTCGATTCCGACCACCAACAAGTTCTTCTAGGCTTAACGGTAAGATTCCACAAAAGGTTTCAGGGAGCTCAACATCAACCGAAGTTGGACTGGGCAGGTCTGAAAGATGAGTTTCATATCAACCGAAGCTACCGGCAAAAAAAGAAATTCCGCCATCGGATGTTGATTAATACTGGATTATGGACCAGGGAGAGACTGGATGACATGGACTTCTTTATCAGGACGCTGCAAAGAAAACAAACGGGAAGCAAGGACGGAAAAGGCGTTGTCAGCTCAAATGCGAGAACGAATGGAAGTCAAGAGCGGCGTTCGAGAAGAACTCGAGAAAAACCTATACTCTTTAAAGGCAGTATAGAGCTAAGATAAAGAGGTGTTTGCCTCTTCTCAGCACCACCAACGGAGTCGCTGTTCGAAGTTTCTGGTCTGTAGCCAAAAAAGAAAAATGAAAAATATAGCAGATTTACAAATGTGTACCTGACTTGTGGAGACAAACTCCACGTCACAGAACACAAGAATGACCAAGGGGGTCCCCTGCTGTTAACGTACAAGGTTTTTGTGCGGCTCATCAAACATTGCAAACAAACCAACCGTGATGAACTAGTCGGCTTCCGTCTGTCGTCGATGAACGATTAACCATATGTTTACTGTAAAGAGAGCCATTGAAGTGTGGCAGCGGTATTCGAAGCCTCCGCAGTTAGCATTCCTGAGATTCGAAGCCACTTTCAACTTTCCTCACCGACACAATCTTCTCAACGCGTTTCGGGCTGATAGTTCCAGGAAAATTCCCATGCTTAATCAACGACATGAATAGAAGAAAAACTGCCGCAGTCTGAATACCGGCTGGATGTTTTTCACCGTTAGAAGTGGAAAATGAAGTGAGCAAGGCGCCGTGGGAGGGCCTTCCCGTTCAACTTTGCCGTCGATGACAAGGACAGTTGAGCAGTGTCCCGCCGATGTCGTTTTAGCACTGTCTGAATACCTCTTGGTGGATCTCGAGTACGATGTAGTTAATATTCGCTTCTTTCGGCGTGAAGTTACAACATGTTGTTAATCTCGTAGCGAGCAAGCTGCAGAATACGGATTGTGAGTCCGCCCTGATGAATGCAAGCAGATTTGGGTCTTTTTGGCACTTCGAACAGGAATCAGGGTGGACGGACAACCAATTGAACCCGTCGATGAGTTCTCATACCTGGGATGTACACTGAAGAACAGCGGCATCTACGAGAAGGGTATTAAATAAAGATGCGCTAAGGCCCATTCGGCATCCAACTCCTTTACCAAATGCCTGCGCTTCAAACTGATCGCCAGCCAAGTCGAGGTGCGAGTCTAGTGACTGCATGGAAAGAAAGGTGACTGTACAACTGTGAGACTACTTTTGGCCAATGGTGTGCCATAACGAAAAACTTTACTCAGAGGTGGATATGGTGTACTCGCTGATGACACGTGGAAAAAAATGAACATCTTGCCCAACCTTCTAATGTTGTCGCAGAAAATCGTCTCCGCTTGTTTGGTCACGTTATAATGATAGACCGTATAATCGCCCTGTTGAATTGTCTTGAAGATGATCCAAAACTCAAAGTGGAAAAGGTCCCTTGGCCGTAAAAGAATTTTCTGCACCGAGGCAGTAAAAGAAGATCTGAGAAACCTTGCTTTTGATGAGCAGTTGACTAGACTTAATGTTCGCAAATTATGGAATAGAGACGGAAGCATAGATTCTATGCGAGTTGTCAAAGCCAAATATCAAAGAGGATAACCTCGAACATTCTTAAGGACGACACACCCCAGTGAAGTTGCGAATTATTGCGTTAGGGCGAAACATCCGCCCGCTGTGTAATAAGAAGAAAAATATGTAGACACATACTCATATAAATACACTTACTTGACTTAATTGGCGGCTGATATTATCGTCTGATGTGATTGCTCACAACTTAGTTGAGGTGTGTCGTCCTTGAACAAGCACAGCCAACCTTCTCGATCTTCTGCGAGCATAGAATCAATCAATTCTTCGTTATTCCATATCTTACGAAAACTTACGTCTCGCTTGAACTGCTTATCTACCCCGAGTGTCCTCAGCTCCACTCTCACCATCTTAGTCCAGAACTTCCATTTTCGGCCAGGTGGGTTCTTCTAACGTGAACCCGACAAATTCCTCAGGGCTCATTGAACAAGACAATCTACTGGTCTCCTTAATAAACGACCAAAGAAGCGAAGACAATTTTCTGTAGCCACTTTCGATGGCCGGTGCAAAATGTTGATATTTTCCACGTGTCATTCGCCGGTACCATATCAATATCCGTGTAAAGATCTTCATAGTGGCATACCATAGACCAAAAGTAGCCAAGCCATCTTCTTAGCAGCTTTCTTTCCTTACAATCAAGTCAATCCATCACCTTAGATGGTGCTGCCCAAGTCCCTCATCAGTACGTGGTGATGGGCCGAATTGAAGATAGGTAGACTCGCAGATTGACTTCGTTGTTGATGAGGGTCGACCACCTACATTTCGCTACGGAGTTGAACCCAAAAATGGCTTTAGCGCATCAGCACAGGCAACAGAACTCATCGGCGAGCTCGATCAGTTGCTCGTCTACTTTGATTCCCGTTTGAGTTCTCGAAGAGACCCACATGCGCTTGCATTTATCAGGTCGTAGACGTAATCCATAGTCAGGAGAAAGCTTCGATACAGGGTTGCTAAGATGTTGAAGTTTTGTACTCTTTTCTGCGAATATAACAACATCGTCAGCGTACTCGAGATCGGTCAGGGGCGACCTGATGGTGCTAGTATGGCATCGGCAAGACAGTGATATACTGTTCTTCGCATAATGTCGTCAATGGCGAAATTGAACAGGAAGGATCCCGCCACTGCCCTTTGTCTTGCAGCAGTTACCACCTTGAACGGTGTTGTACATTAGGTTGGTGTTCAAAGTGCAGCAGTTCTTCGTTGATTCATATAATCAAGCAGGAGAACGAACTTTCCTGATAGTCCATCGGCGCGCGTTGAAAAGACGGCCTCGATGAGTGCAGTCGAAAGCAGCTTCAAAGTCCGAAAAAGCTTGTTGCATTGGCTTCGAATAGCGCTCCCAGGCTTAGATAGTAGATCGGCCATGACAAAAGCCAGCTTGCTCGTCGTGCGATGTTTCTTCGTGATAATAATAATAAAATTAATAATTAACGATAACAAATAAATAATAATAATTAGTAGTAAGTCGGTCCAGGATAATCCGCTCCAATACCTTGTACATAACACGCAGCAAGGAGATCCTAGAGTCCATGACGGATAACTTCTTGTGGAGGGGAATTATGACAGCGTGTATCCACGAATCAGGTATCCTTTCGTCTATCCATATTAAACGGATGATCTTTGTCATCTCGCGAATCCTAGACGGAGGAAGATATTTTAGCATTTCTGCGCTAATCCCGTCGTCTCCGCCAGATTTTCCATTCTTCATTTTTTGAATACAGACCAGGACCTCCGACACGTCGGTGGCTCCTCGTTAACCGCATATGTCGGTCTATGAACGTGCTCGAGTTCAGGAGCTGACGGTGCCTGCCGGTTCAGCAAGGTCTTGAAGTGATCCCTCCAAATTGGAAGGGTTGCTTCACCGACAGCCACTCCACTGGCAGTGTTAAGAACAGGAGAACATCTTTTCATTTTTCCGCCATACTGTTCTAGTAAAGCAAAAGGTTTTCGCGGGTTCTTGTCCTCCTGTCCTGTTCCAAACAGCTCTAGATTTTCGGATATATGACTGAGGAATGTTGCTCGTCACAACGTGGTCGAGCTGAAATTTGAGAGTTCTCTTCTTCTGCGTGCGCTGCTCTTCAGGCATTAGAAGGGTTGACCACAGCAACGTCAGCTTGTGGCGTCTTTTCTCTTGAGTACGTGGGAGCGATGATGAGACCAATTTCCTAGCACATTGGATTATTGTTCAAATCCCATCTGTACATTTAGGTCGATTCCGACAACGGCCACCTGATGGCTGGGTATTTTAGACATCAGCGGTTTCCGTAAGGGAGTGGGCAATTGCGCACCAGTTTACGTCCTTTTCGATCCCGCAGTCGTACAAAGGCTCATCTAAACGATGTTGAGACAAATTCCTCTACCAGATTGTTACAGTCGCTCTTCACAGCTATCGCACAGCCACCTACTTTCCTTTCATCAGCATCGCTGCAGTATATGGTGCAATTTTCGATGCTTATGACGGGCCGATCTCTGACGCGTGTTTCCTACAGCGCAGCAAACGGCACGCACAAATATCGTAAAAGCCACGACCAACGGTTTGTTGCAATTCACTGTTCGGGAGTTCAGCGTGACGAAACGAATGGTTGTTGCCTAAATTCCATGCTACTTTCAGGTATTTGACCTCTCAGATTGTAGGCTTTGGGGATGCGCCACATAAATGCGCGCATTATATAGCTCGTACGTTCCCAATGGGTACACTCAAACGCCTGATTGCTTTTAGTTAAAGCAAGGCCACCACGTGCAGGTAGCAATCAGACTCGTATACGCGACCCCATTCTAGAACACTCAGTGAAAAGTGTCATGCCAAGAGTATCCTGTTTGAGGATAGTTAAATATGGATCATGGATCAAACATACACGTGTATGTGGATGAAACAAATTAAGAAAGTGCGTGGTATAAAAATGTTGTAATTAAAACCATTTCTTCCCTTCATTGCGACCTCACTTCTACCCATTATCTTTTGCAATTGGCAGCTCTGTTTTCACGCTTCAGTCATTTTCCATTTGAAACTTTTTCCATAGGAGGAGGATGCTTCCAAAACCCCAAACCTTGCGTTACCTGGAGAAGCGCGTGGCTACGAGAGGATGTCCTATTCGCTTTGGTGGACTCCTGCGTTCGCCTCATGTTTCCCTCTTGAAGAATTTGCATAATCTAAATCTGTAAGCATTAGTATTGCACTGGTCCACAGATCTGGTGCTTTTTTAAACTGAAACTTTTGCGTGGAAAATACAATATTTCAGATAGAAACTTCTGTGCTACACTGTGCTCACAATTGTGCTAGTGTGTTTAGTTATTTATACTTTATACCTGCACTATATGATATACTATTACTGCATTATTAATATACCGGTCTGAAGTCCGGCTAAAGCCGGTTTTCAAACTTTCTATGATGCTCGCCTCGCTTCACAAGCACTTCTCGTAGATTTCTCCCAGAGAATTAAAAATGCTTTTTTCAAACGGAGTTCATCTTGCTCTTCTTTAAAAAAATACGCATGGACAGGTGGATAGATGATTTCCTTGTTATCATTTTGCTATGTGTCTGAGTATTCTACATTCTACAGAGGACAGTCAGATCTGATTTAATATCTATATTCCTTCGACACCGCAACAATTTGGAAACACATTTCGCTCAGCAATTAAAATAGGATGCACTGATATGAACACCTTCATCATTTTGAAAAGGATAAGGAAGGTACGCCAAACCACGTAAGCTACTAACTACTATTTAAGCAAGTGGTCTGCATGTATTACGGAAGCACGATTCTAATTAACAAGTTGATAACGCCATGTAAGTTATCTTTGTATTTTATATCGTTCTCTGTCATTCTCAGCTGCTTTTTTTCTATTTTCCAGAATAATCATTCCGGAGGGGATCGTTCTCTTGACCGTCTTCTTATCAGTTCTTATCAGAAACATTTTGTCCCCGAATACATGTTGAGGGCTTCCTCATCTTTTCAACTTAACGTACACATATTTGGAGACACTTCTAACTCTAGTGTTGAGCGATCTGTGGTGTATATATTATACTATGTATTTTATTTTATTTTCAACACTACAATACTATGCATGAACTTTGAAAAACAGACGGTGACTGAAGGTGCGGCATCGTCGGCTACCGTTGCTCGTTCAGTACTTCCACAAAAGTGAAGATTTCTTAAAAACTTTTACACAAATAGATTCGACTCATTGAGATCTATTTAAATATGTATACCATGTAAGACGAATATAGGAAACGTGCGGAATAATGTTTGAAAACGTCAAAATCACATCCATTTAAACCATTTAGGAGCAATTACAATAGTTTTCGAGTAAGAAATTCATTTTTGGGTGCTAAACCATGTTATGTTTTGGTATTTCTAAAAATAAGAATGAGTTCATATCAAATTAAATATTTCATTTGAATTACTTCAAAAATATTAGTCAGAGCTTTAAAAAAGGGTTTTTTGTGCTTTTGCTGAATTCCAACAAACTGTCTACTTTTCTCCTAAGGCACCTCTATGATCTCAGTTCTTAGAAATTAAATTCCTGCCCCAATTTCGTGTAGTTCTGCACGCTTTTCTTCATTCGTAGCCCTAATACAAAAGAAATATCTTTTCGCTACTTATTCAATAGCTTCTACTGATTCCAGAGCTACTTCTCAATGTTTTCAGTTTGATTTGTACCCCTTTTTTGTGCAACTATTTCTTTCCCTGGATAGCTAGGCTTCTTCTATGATACATTTTCGGATTTAACTATGACGCTAACTATACGCAATTTCGCAAAAAAAAAAAGACGGAAATTGAATTCCTACAATCTAAAACTATTAATGCACCTTACTTACTTACTTACTTAGATGCTTAGATGGCCCGTCTTCACTGGACGTGCGGGCCCCAGCATCTCTTCCACTAGTTTCGTTTCCTCGCCATTGTCATCCAAGATGTTCTCAAGCTTCGTGAGTGACGTTGACGAGGTCCTTGAGCCGTATCCAGCTGAGCTCTCAGCTGGTCCATCCGTGCAGCGAACACGTCACCCCATCTCGTTGGCGATCTCCCTCGGGGGCGTTTAGCGTCCCTTGGGATCCACTCTAGCGTTCTTTTAGTCCATCTATCGTCGATTCTTCTCATGATATGACCGGCCCATCTATGTTTTGCTTTCGATACATATTCCGCTGGGTCGCGAAGACGGGACATTCCTCTTAAGTCGGAGCTACGAAGACCGGCAAGGTGTTGTGTGCGCCGGTTAAACTTCAGGAGACATCTCTCAAGGGCTCTGTGGGTAGTAAGTAGCTTCCTAGACGTGGCCGCGGTGTCTGCCCATGTCTCCGCTGCGTAACAGAGCGATGGAAGGACTGTCGAGTCGAACAGATGGGCACGAAGATCTTGGTCCGTCAGTTGGTCCGTAGCTTCCCTGACGGCTGCGAAAGCTGCCCATGCTGCTCTCATTCTTCTATTCAGTTCTTCCTTCAAGTCGCTTTCCATGTTCATAGAAGGTCCGAGATATACGTATGACGGAGTTTCCACGATTTGGGAGCCTTCAAGTTGTACTCCTCCGTCCTCGTAGTGGGCGTTCTTCATGAACTGTGTCTTCTTTCTGTTTATTCGTAGTCCTATTCTCTTCCCTGCTTCGTTCAATTCGTTGAGCATCGTTTCTGCTTCACTGGTACTGCTTGAAAAGAGAACGATGTCGTCCGCGAAACGAAGGTTCGAGAGAAATCTTCCATCAACACGTATGCCCCTTTCTTCCCAGGATAGTGATTTCATTATCCATTGCAATGCAGCCGTGAACAGCTTCGGCAATATAGTATCGCCTTGTCCTTTCCAATGGGTATGGTGAGGGGGCGGCTAAAAAAGCCGTTTCTTATTGGTGCATCGATCGTAGCAATTGGCTAATGTCCTCACATACGAGGCGTCTACACCTTGATCGACCAGCGCTGACAGTATTGGATTCGTTTCTACACTGTCGAAGACTTTCTCATAGTCGACGACAGTTAGAACAAGGGGCAGGCGGTATTCTCGGCAAACCTCTATGACCCTCGACACGGTCTGGATGTGGTCCAAGCAGCTGAACCCCTGGCGGAATCCAGCTTGTTCTTGAGGTTGGGCTTCATCCAGCGTCCTAGATATGCGTGTGAGGATGATCTTGGTAAATATTTTGTACAACACGCTCAGCAAGCATATCGGACGGTAGTTCCGAAGGTCCTCTTGGTCACCTTTCTTATGGATAATAACGGTTCGCGAGGTCTTCCATTGGTCTGGGATCCTTTCTTTCTGAAGATAGGATGTCATGTGCGCTGCTAAGATTACACGAACCGGATGGACGCTAGCCCAAAGAAAGTCTGCTGGTATAAAATCAGGGGCGGTGTTGTGTCAGGTTCCATGCTCGTAATAGCGACTCGTACTTCCGAAGGGAGAATCCGTGGTGGAACTTCGCCAGTAGGGATGATTGGGCTTGACACAGGAGTTGATGAACGGAAAAGGTTCGAGTAGAACCTCTCCGAATGATGATGATGATGATTTCCATCTCACGACGAGAAGACGTGCGAGTCCCGTCTTCGCTCAGCAAGGCTGCTAGCGGAATATTATGTTCGCGGAGATCCCTTCGGCACTTCTTTAGACTTGTTCTCCTTTGCGCTGCTTCCAAAACCTTCTTCTGCCTGTATTTCGAAAGATTCTCTTGGAAGGCCTTTCTGCAGCTAGTGTTTGCTACTAACCGCTCAATGAGCGATGCATTGAAATCAAACCTCCAAGTAATTCTTCTTTCCAACAATTCCTTGGTGGTCTTCGAAATTCGATCCAAGTTTGTCGTGCGCGGCTTCGAGATACGCTCAGCACAGGCTCGTAATCCTCCGAGCAGCATCTCGTAGTCTACAAATGGGTCCTCGTCGATGTGCCAGTCACCTTGGGACAAGGAGTCCTCGAGTACGCAATCATCGTAGACGACTTCTTTTCTCCTTCGTTGCCGATAGCAGATGTTCTTTTCCATCGTTTGACTAAGTCGTATTTTCGCACGAAGGAGACGGTGATCAGAACCACTACAAAAGGATGGTACTACTGAGACGTCAAGTAGACACCACCTCCGGTTGGTGAGTATGTGGTCGATGTCCGCACGAGTCGCGCCATTGGGCGATTCCCATGTTCACCGACGACTATCTTTTTTCATGAAAAGAGAGTTCCCATGAAAGAGGCGAGCGGCGGACAACAGCCCAGCGAGACGATTGCCATTCTCATTCCGGTCCCCTAGTCCAAATCTTCCAATTATGTATTCCTTTTCTGTGGCCTTTCCTAGTTTTGCGTTGAACTCTTCGACAACGAATTTGTAGCTCCTCGTAAAACGCGTCCAATACGGATTCATCAGCTGCTGATGTTGGTGAGTAGCAGTTGATGATACTGATGGATTTTTGGCGCAGAGGGCGGAGGCGAAGAATGGCCAGACGAGGTGACAGGATCTCGTGAGAATCGACGAGATGGACGACAGATGGGTGCACAACAAAACCAACACCGCCTACATTTCGCGACGGAACCTTCTCTCCACGAATGACGAGTGTACCGTCATTCATCTGTCGTACGTCGCTCCTTCTGCACTTGGTCTCCTGCAGAGCAATCACGTGAAATTTGATACGCTCTGCAGCTCCGAGAAGGGCATGCAGGTTAGCGTCTGTGGAAACTGTTCTCGCGTTGTAAGTACCCAGTCTCCATGGCGAGTCGTGCGTGTGTCGCCTTGGTCCAGAATCAATGACGTCCTGAGCAACCTGAGATTTGATCGCCTCTCACCGGTCGCCATACCGTCCGACGTCTGAGACGGCAGGGCCCAGTGTGCAGGGTACTGAGGCAGTGAATATGCTGGAGTGGCAAAGAGACTTCTCCCCAAACTAAGCAACCCTGCCACGGCGAGCTTAGCTTTCACCACAGGTCGTCGCCCAGCCTATATGGATCAGGGAACCACCTTGCGACATTTTGCCAAGAAGGTGGTGAATCTTAGCAGTGGTTTACTCTTAGCTAGGCTTCCGATTCCGAGAAGTCGGAATGTCGGATGTGTCGAACTCCTCAGCTTGGGAGACCCTGCCGGAGGACGAACCTCCGTTGTGCATCGCAGTTCGACGCCCATTGTCACCTCCACGCCACTATGATGCGGTAAACCGTTGTGGAGGTAATGCACCTTAATATATAAGAAATAGAAGAAAAACACCTTGCATGGAGGGGAGGAGCTCAGTGCGCTCGTTCACCAAGGACGCGTTACGTCGCTTGTTTCAACACGCTTAACACCGAGTGTAATGTCGGAAGTGAAGTTTGACCGAATTCATGAACAATATTAGTGAACTTGGTTCAGCTGACAGCATACGAAAAGGAGTTATGTTGTGCTACGAAAAAGTCAGCTTCATTTCAGTGAAGCACTTAAGCACCTGGACTGAGTAGGCTGAATTCAGTACCAAAATGCTCCATTTTCAATTGCTTTATCCACTTGACAACTAGAAATCACGCCTTGTAGGAGCACAAACGGCATTCGCTATCCAAAAGCTTGTTGTCGCGTTCTAGGACTTTCTCTTCATTGACAGATAGTAATATCGTATTATTGGAAAACGATACAGCCAAAACACCAATCTGAGCTCTCCGAAGTGATTTTCGCTCACCTGACGCACCTTAATATAGTCGTTGCTGAAATTAAGGAATCTGCTTCGTCCATGTTTGTGCAACAAACACCACTGAAATCGCCAGAGTACCAAGCCCATACCTGATGCTCACCAATCGCCCCTATCCATCGCAAATGAAACAAGCCCAAATGCTTTTGCACTTTGTGAAAATTAAAACTACAATATACTAATACATCACTAGTTTAATTTATTCCTAAAGAGAGAACAAAGAACATCTGAAAAAAACATGCCCGTGCAAGATTTGGAGCTTGAACCGCTGACAAGCCAGGTACTCTGATGTTCCCTTTATCGTCCTCCATTAGATCCAACATCGCACCAGTCGGGCTGAGAAGATCTTTTATTACCTCGTTATAGATTTCCTGTAAACAAAGAAATTATAGGAACATCCATCCTGGTTCTTCTCCTGTTTTTGTTTTATCCGACTAATTTATTTTAAAAAAAAAGGCGGATAAAATCACACATGAGCATAAAAAAGAGGCGTTGCGTCATCTATGTGATAAAAAGTGAGCAGCCTGAGATCAAAACTCTCCTCTTTTTTCGTGAAAATTCAATATTTGGGAACTTCACCGTTGCAGTTCTGCGTAAACTTCCTTCGAAAGTGCAGACATTCTTCACAAGCTTACTCAAAAGACAATAAGATATAAGCATTCGTAAGAAATGCCAGGGGCCGTAATTAAGGCCGGTTTATATGCAGTTGCAATGTAGATATGTCGAAGATGGTTAATTGCATCGATTGCTTGTAAGAAAATCCACATGAAAAGCACCTACAAGATATGATAATTGCAGTTGATACTCCTCAACATCGATTTTCTGGTACAAATTCTGTGTTAACAGACTCATCAGTCCTGGACGCTCCTTGGTTCCTATCATTGTAAATGTTTTCCCAGAACCTGGAGAACTTTGCCATCATTTTGCATCGTCTCTAGACATTTAACCACCACTTGACGTAATTTCTGATCGAGTTTAGTAAAGGTGTTGGGAATCACGGGCACAACGTGTTAAATGAGACATGTTATTGAACTTGCCAGTGGCTCCATATGCAAAAACAGTTGCGTTGTAGCCAGCTACGATAGAATCTACTAAAGGAGATGTGGTCGCAGTGTGAATGTCTACCTGAACTAATTTACATGATCCTGTTGGAAAAGTAAGTCCCGTCTTCCAATGTGTCAGCCACTTGGCTCACACTACTCACTTGAGATGAGTTCGGTCCAAAGGCCGCATCAAACAAAAATTGTCTCTCATGTTGCCGATTCTGGCGCAGGATGTTACTTTCGTATTTTTCCGGATCGACAAGAAGTAACCGCTGAATCCTATCAATATGTCCAACTTTTCATTTTGCATGTGATCATGCAGTGTGAGTAGAGTCATTGGCGAGAAGCATTTGCTAATGAAGATATTACAACGCCGATGCGCATATATTAAAATGCTGATGCAGCAACAACGTTTAAAAACTGACCCGTTTGTCGAGTTGAAAAACACACTGGAAGTTTCTCTGATCCTTTTCTGCGTTGCTGAGCGGCCGCACACGAACAACAACCTTCAAAAAGAATGCCCTTTCATGAAACTATTCTTACATGAGATAAAGTCTGCATACAAGGCTTACGGTTTGATGATATCATGCAACAACCGCATCCATATCTGCACTTCCAAAAGGAAGGAATTTGTGACATACTCACCAATCGGGGATGGTGCCTACTTGACTTCTCGGTGGTACCATCCTTTTGTAGTGGTTCTGATCATAGTCTCCTTCATGCAAAAATACGACTTAGCCACACAATGGAAAAGAACATCTGCTACCGGCAACGAAGAAGGAAAGAAGTCGTCTACGACGATTGCATACTTGAAGACTCCTTGTGCGAAAGTGACTGGCACATCGAAGAGGACCCAAGCGTAAGCAACTACCTTCTGCTCAGAGAATTGCGAGCCTGTGCTGAATGTGCCTCGAAGCCGCTCACGACAAACTTGGATAGAATTTCAGAAACTACCAAGGAATTGTTGTAAAGAAGAATTACTTGGAGGTTTGATTTCAATCCATCGCACATTGAGCGGTTAGTAGCAAACACTAGCTGCAGAAAGGCCTTCCAGGAGAATCTTTCGAAATACAGGCAGAAGAAGGTTTTGGAAGCAGCGTAAAGGAGAACAAGTCTAAAGAAGTGCCACAGGGCCTCCGCGAATTCAATCTTCCGCTAAAAGCCTTGCTGAAAGAAGACGGGATTCGCACCTGTTCTCGTCGTGAGAAGAAAACCATCACTAAGATGCTTCTTTTCTCTAACCTCCGTTCGTCAGCTCCTGTGTTAACCCCGATCATTTCCACTGGCGAAGTTCCACCACGGACTCTCCCTTCGGAAGTACGAGTCGCTATTACGAGCATGGAACCTGACACAACACCGCCCCTGATTTTATACCAGCAGACTTTCTTTGGGCTAGCGTCCATCCGCTTCATGTAATCTTAGCAGCACACATGACATCCTACCTTCAGAAAGAAAGGATCCCAGACCAGTGGAAGACCTCGCGAACCGTTCTTATCCATAAGAAAGGTGACCGAGAGGACCTTCGGAACTTCCGTCCAATATGCTTGCCGAGCGTCTTGTACAAAGTGGTAACCAAGATCAATCTCATATGCATATTTAGGACGCTGGATGAAACTCAACCTCAAGAACAAGCTGGATTCCGTCAGGGATTCAGCTGCATGGATTATTTCCAGGCCGTGTCGAGGGTGATAGAGGTTTGCAGGGAACACCACTTGTCCCTTGTTCTAACTTCGCCTACTATAAGAAAGCTTTCAACAGCGCAGAAACGAATGCAATACGGTCACCGCTTGCCGATTAAGTTGTGGACGAGTTGTATGTGAGGACATTAGCCAATTGCTACGATCGATGCACCACTAAAATACGGTTTTTCCACCGCGTCCTCACCATGCCTATTCGAAAACGGGTACGACAAGACGATACTATATCGCCGAAGTTGTTCACGGCTGCTTCGTCATAGGTCTACCTTGGACGTTCTATGAATATAGAGAACGACCTGAAGAAAGAACCGAATAGAAGGATGAGAGCAGCGTAGGTAGTATTCGCACCCGTCAGGGAAGCAACGGATCAACTGACCAACCAAGATCTTCGTGCCCATCCGTTCGACTCGACAGTTCTTCCAGCGCTCTGTTACGCAGCAGAGACGTGGGCAGAACCAACAGAACCCATCATAAGAAACAACATTCCTAGGTCGTCCGTTTACACTGATACAGGAAGAGATGAACGGAATCACCTTCTTCCCCTCCATCTACGACTCCGTGTAGCCATTATCCACCTGAAACCAGCACCACCCCAGATTCGTGGTGTGATGCCAATCGTCTCGTCTTCGCGACCGAGCGGAGTATATATCAAAAGCAAAGCATAGATAGGCAGGTCACATTGTGAGAAGAACCGACGTTAGATGGACTTAAAGAACGTTAGAGTGGATCCCAAGAGATCCTAAACAATCTCTTGAGACTTGAGAACATCTTGGATGACAATGGCGAAAGAACGAAGCGAGTAGAAAAATGCTGGGGCTCGCATGTCCAGTGAAGACGGGCCAGCTAAGGCGGGTATCTAGGTAAGCAAATAAGCAAGCATTAATATAAGATTTCATGGTTTTTTTTTTTTTTGATCGCGTCCTCCATTTGAAGAACATTCAAGCTTGACTTTACACCTGTACTCCTTCGATATCGCCACAATCTGGAAACATTATTGAAGTATGGATTTTCTTGGGTTTTCTTCCTGTCCCTCTTCAGCAGTTAGCACAGAATGATGTGTTAACATTAAATGACGCGAGCCTTATCGTCTGATATTGATAAAGTTAAGGTTCTACGCCAGATTAAGGTACTACTATTTAAGCAATCGTTTGTATGCATGAAGTCTACACGAAATTATTGCGCCTTAAAATGGGATCAGCTCCACTCTATTTCAAAACTTTGCGACGTCGGCGCACCAATGCAATGCCTGGGACTCGTGTCACCCCTTTCATTGAATTCTAGTTTTATCGCCTTCTGACCCAGCCGCGCTAATCGACGCCCTTGGATCCGTTTCAATGCTTTTTGAGATTTCGTGAATGACACACATGTGAGCGAATAAGTTAGTTATCACATAGCATGATTTCATACAGAGTGAATTGTTCCGTACAATACAGAAGAAAAGTAATGATAATGTCTCTGAAGATGTCTTGATATTTACTTGAAAGCGCATGTGAAGCGAAGTGATTGCGTGAAACTGCTCCAAGTTATTGTGTAAATACGCACTGATTAAACTCTGCGACTCTGAATTGAAGTCGAATGTTTTGATTTTTGGTGCATACCAAAGGATTGATCGACACCAGCCACTCTATCTTTGTTTATATACTTGAATGTGCTCAATTACAACCCTCGAATGAAAGTCGAAATGCACTGTGGCTTAGCACCAGACTTTTTGACAGCGCATAATGCACATAATGGACGTTTGGTGCATTGTGACCAAACGTCAAAAATCTCTGAAGCAGCTTTCAATTAGTATAGTTTAAAGGCATCACCCCACGAATCTGAGGTGGTGCAGATTTCAGGTGGAGTATTCGTATACGGGATCAGAGACTACGGAGAGGGGGTTGATTCCGTCCATTTCTTCCTAATTGCCGTAAAAAACGGCCCGGAAGATACAGCTTCATTCGTTTTGGCGCACTATTTTGTACAAGAGGTTCGATTGGAGCGGGTCAGTCTTGTGCGGCGCCGCATCTTCCGGGCCGTTTTTTACGGCAATTAGCAAGGAATGGACGGAATCACCTCCCTCTCCGTAGTCTCCCATCCCGTATACGAATACTCCACCTGAAATCTGCACCACCTCAGATTCGTGGGGTGATACCTTTAAAACACCCACAAGCCCATCTTCGCTCCCGGACCCAAATCGATGAATTATATTATAGAGCAATTAAGTTTTCTGCAGCTGTACTAGCCACTGAAGACCTGATGCAACGTTCTCATTGAAGTGGATGAAGAAGATAGAATGAATGTATTATGATATCTGACGAAGTATCTGATGTAAAAAAGAATGGATTTGCCGGCTACGTGTTTGTCATGTGCGTCTGTCAGGATGAAAAATGCAGAATTTTTGCAAATGAACGTTGATGATTTAAAATAGTGTTAAAGTTCGCACTGGTGAAAACGACCTCATATCTAACGTACACACGTCCATGGTACATTAATCACACAGTCCTAGTGATATAATAAAAACTGCTCAACCACAATCTAATTTGGCAAGACACGCGATCCTGCAAGTAAGCACATAATACCACGAGAGTACGCCACCAGATCTAGAGGTGGAGTGCTAATGTACACATCAATTCTACAACACTTCCCAAGGATGGATTCCCTAAAACTGCAAAAACTAATTACAGTAACCCTAGCCCTAATGTATCGCATCAACGACTAGAAGCTCACGAAAATAAATGGTGCACTTGAGTTCACCTACACTAACCGTAAGCTTCGAAGTGCTCATGGGAGGCCAAGCACCCGTCCACACATAGCGACAAACTAGCGAGTGCCATTAAGGTTGTGTTCCTCAATCCAACTCTTGTTGCCAAGTAACAGTAATGCGTGTTCGAAATCGGCGCTTTATGTTTGGATTCGCAGGTGCCTCGCTGCGCACGATACTTCAGCGAGCGGTTGTGACGTCAGCCCACACGCGCCGCAAATTTTCGATGGAACTGAATCAGCTACTTGTTTAGCATTAGTCACTTCCTCTTTTTGACTGTGAAGGTAGTTGCCATTGTTAGGTTGGTGAGTTGGCGTATGTATTGCCTCAGTTGCCGAAACCTCCCGGGGGTCGTGTGTTCGCTCATTCGTGAAATGTGGGTGCATGGGCACACCCGGTTGCTGCTCTCCTAGTATCGTGCACTTCTTATAGTGAAACGCAATAGTTTGTGACAGGAGGTAAAGTGCTTTGTTTGCTTCATACGACGTACGCCTTTCATTTATATATTATATCCTGTGGGACGTTTTTAATAGTTATGTCTTAGAACTATGGCGCCATTGGCACTTACCATTACTCGACACTCGAACGGGATTATGTTGCGACGGTTTGATAATTTCCAGTATTGTGGAAGATGTTTTTTGAGCTTACAGTTCAGCTGGGTTTTCTGTGGTGAAGTAATTTTCTGCATACTTGCATTTTAACTTTTAAATTCTTTTTCTTTCATAAACTGTTTGTGGAAGTGCTTTGCTTATTCGCTTAATCTGCTAATTTATTACCAGCCGGGAAGCGCATAAAATGGGACGGTTAGCAATGTACAGTTATATCTATGCGGTTTTTTCCCCTGTCTGCTTTTATGTGTAGAAAGAATGGACTTGTTTTCAGCATTTGGAACTTCTCAGTCAAATCTCGTAAGGCGAGCTAGTGCACACGATAATTGGGTGACAGTACCTGTCCATCGATCGCTAGTTAGGTTGCAGCTCTTATCTTCGAACGATTGTCGTTCAAAAATAAGACTATCGATCACTCATAGGTGAGCATCCTTAGATGTCTACAAGTTGTAGTTTTCGAAGTTGGATTCATGGCATCATAAAATAGTTGACGTTACAAATACCTTGGTGGTGAATTTGCTACTGTGGAATATTCAGGTGGCGTATAGGTAGATATGCTTACCCAGCATTTAATGCACGTTTTCATAGTTGGCTGTGTAGCAGGGGACAGTCCATGCATTCCGCGCACTTAGCGAATCCGATAAGATTGTAGGGATTTGCTAGATCTTGTGTAGTGCGGCCTGTCTTTCGCCTCTCCCCTGTCTCTGTCTCTTCGTCTCTCTCTCTCGCCTCACGCTAGCTGGCGTGAATGCTCAGAGCACGCCACCCGTCTGTTGGTGCGATGAAATCTGCCTCCGGCTCATCGGGCTTGCCAGCATCAATCTAGCTACATCTTACAGTGCTACTCTTCGTACAGCCCCTCATGCCGTGGCTCGCATAGATGCAATAGTCGGAGCCGGTGCTCTGACCCCCTTCACTTTTAAACGGTTGGGGAAAGGACCTCCTTCACTTTAAACGGTTGGCAAAATTACCCCCTTCACTCTTAGACGGCTAGCGAAAGGACACCCTTCTCTTAAGCTGAACCCCATGAGCTAAACCCCCTTCACTTGAGGAGGGTCCGGCTTCTCCTTATCGCACCTATGATGGTTCGGTACAACCGAATCCCTTACCTTGTTCAGACGTCCACAGTTTTGCTCCTTTTGAGGTTCACTAGTCGTAGCCAGAGTGGACTAAGTATGTTCTGTTAGTTTAATCTTGTCTCGATTTGTATCGATAATCTGCTGGATTCCTGCAGAATTCCTTAACTTTTGCAAAAAAAAAATCATTTAATATTCGTGTTCGTTCATAACCTCTTTCGGCGCGATACTTTAAAAACATTCTGGGAGTTCTGATAACATTCGCTCAACATTTCCTTTTTCAGTTAGTTATTCATCTCAATTCGTTACCGCTACTTGTTTCACAACATTCCATTTTATTCAGCTTATAATTTTGCAGCCGACTCGGATATGTCGAGCGGCAACGAGGAAGCGCAATTGGCCCAATGTCAAGCTTATGTTCAACGGCACAACATTCAGCAACTTGTCAAAGAAGCCATTGGTGTGCTGTTGTAATTGTTGCCTGTCTTTTATATTCAACTCTGATGTTAAATATCTACTGTAGCAGAAGGTTCTTGTGTACTTCCGACAAATACATCCTGGAAAATGTTTGTTTCAGTTGCTCTCTGCATTCACAAGCCAGAAAATCCTGTTTTATTCCTGAAGGAACATTTCGATAAACTTAACGAACAGAGGACAGAGGTTTGCTTTGATTTCGCTTCTTGAGTTCTCTAAGTTATTGTAGACGTTCTTTCTTGCCGGTTCCTATTGTGGTAGTTTTCCTATCTTTGTCTTCTTGCTCTCAACGTTCAGTGGTTCATGTTAGGGTTACTTAGTGGTAAAGACTTTCTTTTGACTTTCTGCACTCATACCTGGCACATTTATTCTATATTCGTCGTAGGTTGGCGTGTCTAGTTTGTCAGTTTTTAATGTGACAGCTGTCATCTAATCGCTCTTAGTTGCGGGCCCATTTGTTCTTGACATCGTGTCGGACCCTTTTCTCCATTGGTGCAATTTTCTTAGTTTCTGCAATGACGTAAGTTTTCAGCGAAAAAACTTACACCTAGAGCTCCAAATAACGTTGAGTTTCTATCATTTGTAAACATGAAATATACAACAGATGTCACTGCTCCTTATCATACGTTCCTCAAAGTCTAGCGTTTACTGTGTTTCTGTTACATCTGTCACGAGTCTGGCAGCAGGAGCATGGGCAGAATATTCGCCATAATGGCTTTAGGGTGTGGGTGCATGAGATAAAAACGAAATAGTGAGTGTATGTCGGGAGAGCGGGGGCGCGAAAACAGACTCAATCGCAGCCAGTCGGCCGGCACCGCAATCAATACATGCAGAAGGCCACGAGGGCATCCTAGCGAGCAGAATTCATTTGTTGACAACGCCGTCTGGCTGCGTGATGCAATGGGACAGCATCTGACTGTTCGTCGAAGTCGAACAACAAAGACTTCTCCGAGCTCATCGACAATTCAGGTGAGTGTTGATTAGTTAGATGGAAATCTTTTGACTAACTCCTTTTGCTATCTTCCCTGATATGCATTTTAACTGGAAATGATCAACATGATCTCCGTGAAGCAAAGTGAGGAATGCGAGTGATGTCCTCCCAAACAGTAGTTGTAAGGATGTGCACAACCGCTCCGAAGCAAGCGTATAGAATTCGCACTCGCGCGTAGGTTGCACAGCATTCCTGGGGACTTTTGGCGTCATATACGTTGTTTGGTGCACACCACACACAATGCGCAAACACGACACGACTTTCCTATATTTCAATGTCTAATAGTTCTCTAGTTTTCTTTTCTGTTATTTCTTTGGTTTATATATATCCAATTAATTGACTCTTAAATGCTAGTGATGTATTTGCGTATACAGTTGTATTGGGTGGGTTTTCACGTTCTTCTCGTTTCCCTCGCCCTCGCCTCGCCAAAACATAAAGAAGACGGATACATGGAAAGATATGGACAGAAACCTGATTTCCTAGAACTAAAATCTTCAAGACGACACTCCGGCAGCAATAAAAAAAAAACTATATTAAGGAAAAAAAGGATATTGATACCTTAAAACTACGATCAACGCATGATAGTGAATGAATTGTGCATGTATCATGCACAATTATAAGATTACGGGGCACTTGACCGTGCTCTTATTCCTGGAAGGAGACAACTACGTTTTCCTCCAATGTTCCCCATACAGCTCAAATTCGACATATTTGGTTTCCTCAAGTGTTGTTAAAACTTCAAATTAGTCTCAATTTAGATTGTGCAGCTATTGCCCGCTGCACCATTGCTTTATCTCCGCAACAAGAAATTGTTCACATCAAACTGGTAAAGGGAGTGATATAGCAAACGTAAGCGTAGCAAACGCGAATAAGTCGTAATTGAAAGAAGAGAAATTCACATAAAGTCCGCCAAATGTGATGTTTTGAAATATGAAACACTATGTCGTCTGCACCCACAAAAACATATTTGATGCCAGCAGTCTCCGGGGAAAATGTGCAGTTTTCGCGCGGGTACGAATTCCATAACCAACCCACTTGGAAAAGCCTTCTGCCAGCTCCAGACAGCTGAAAGATGTTTTTTTCCGGAATTTCTGAGATATAGTAGTTTCTATTGATGATTAGTGTTAATTCCTTTCTATCGCGAAGATTTTGGAACTTCAGAGGGTTTTTTCTCACCTTCTAAAGGATATCGGCCGGCGCGCTCTATTGAGAGTTATCGCAGCAATTACTTGTTTTACTACTTTTTTAATGCTATTTCGGGGAGACAGCTTCTGGAGATCAGGACTTTTTAAATACCTTTAGGCATGTTCGGAAAGTTGCGCTGCGTATCCTAGGTGCACCTGCTGATGAAGATTCGGCTCAGTCTTAAGGTCAACTTAGAGCAAGAGTTCCGCTCCAAGAGCCGAACTAGTAATTGCAGCCTAAATGTTCGAAACATCGCAGGTAGTGTTAATGTAGGAGGAAATCTACCAATCCTATGTGTTCTTATTTGTTAGCTGCAAATTGCGGTTTGGTTTGTGCGAAAGATCAGTGTTCTCTGGTAATGGCAATGAACAAAAACAGTGCGCAGCGAGGGATCTTTGTCTCTGCGCTTAAAAACTTAAATGTTGCAAGGGTATGCAACATTCACAACTTATTCAGTTGTATATGCTATGACTGTGACAGTTCGCATTGAAGTTCTGTCAAGGAACACTTCGTCGGTAATAGGTCTTTTCAGCAATCGGCACGGCCAAGCGTGCGTCGAGAATTTCTCAACAGGCCGGTCGTAAGAGGGTTATGAGAGCAGGAGGGGTGGTACGGAGGATCGAAAGAGGAGGAAAAGTTAGGGGATAGTCGATGTTAAATGGACAAATTAGACATATTAAAGTAAAAGGTAAAGTGTCTGGCGTTAACTAATCCGCTTAGGATGCGTCCCCACGTTCACATCAATTCAGAATCGTTTGAAGTTCACGAACGTGTAACTGGCCTATACAATGACTTGCAGTGGCTAGCCGATGTGTCAAGTCAGTGTTATCCTCCTAGACAACTCTTGTATCAATTTATGGACTCCGGAGGGATGAAAGGCTTGGTGAGCACTAGGGCGGATTTGAACCTCCGATCGATCGTGCAGGAAGTGAAATTTCTAACCACTACACCACACCCGCCCTAAAACATCCCCAAACATATTAAGGAATGCAAAATACTTTAAAAAAATAGATGACGCTAAGTTTTTTTAAAGAAAGATTTTGCTGCCATAATTTTGCGGTGCCCACAGCCGATTATCTGCAGCCGAATAAGTGCCTGCAGAAGAGGCTGTAGGTAAGCCAGAGGAGGCGTATCTTAGTCCACCTATGATCACTAAGCCACGCCCGTCCATCACCACGTCACCAAGGTCATGTGCCGTGTCTGTATTGCAATTAAGTGATAGAGTTGACTTCTATGAAGGTTCAAAGAACGAAAAGGTAGGTGGAAAAAGACGTAGAAAATGAAAATGCTAAAAATGAAGAAAGAACGTGGAAGATTTGTGCAAGAGAAAAACAACATGAGAAAACATAAGTGAAGCTGAAAATTGAAAAAGTTCCAAAATGTGGGGCTGTCGTTAGGTACCCGCGGACGAATAATTGCAGAAGAGGCTGTCGGTAGGCCAGAGCAGGCATATCCTAGACTAGTTGTGATCACTAAGCCACACCACGTCACTGAGGTCATGTGCCGTGTTTGTATTGCAATAACGTGATAGAGCTGACTTCTAGGAAGGTCCAAAGAACAAAAAGGCAACAACGTAGCAACGTAGAAAGTGTTAAAAAAAACATAGAAAATGAAAATGCTAAAAATGAAGCAAAAACGTAGAAAATTTATACAACAATAAAAAACAGAAAGCATAAATGAAGCTGAAAACGTTCCAGAATAAAAGTTGAAAAGTGTAAAACGAGAAACGAGGAATGTTGTAAGACGTAGATTTGTGATTGAAAAACTATACAGAGAATATATATACATATTTGTATTCATACAGAGTGTTTAATACACGTAAGGTAGTGCAATAGTTTGTAAAGGTTTCGATTTGTTTGTTTTACACAAATAAAACACTTGTTTTCTATCTCTGCTATTTCGTGTGCAATCGTTCGATGTTTCTCTATACGTAAGTGATCGACACTCCGTACAGAAGCAATACCAGAGATAGCGTGTTCTTGCGAGGCATGTTTCGCACCTCGTTAGACGATGGGGCAGAAGATGGACGATGTAATGGGCGGGGCATAATTCAAACGTAGCGCAATGCTCTGCTGACGCTATTATTAACGAATGCCGCTGCCAGTCGTTACCCCTAAGGATAGGTTGTCGTGGAGGCTGCGGGTACCTAACGATACGCACCCGTGCAATCAATTGTTCGATAAGGAGCAACAACAACATAACATGTAATTTCTCTTGAAGTGTATTAGATAAGCTAGTATAAAAACGAATGTACAACTACGAGGGCGTAGCAGCAGCTAGGAGGACGAGTGAGCGGCTTTTACGACGAATAGGCGACTATAAGGAAAAATGAGCACTTAAATACATTACACATTGTACGGGGTGTCCGTAAAGTCATGCTGCACATTTAGCCGGTCAGAGGAAAGCAAAGAAACACCATAGAAATGTGAAATCCTCATCAACTAAAAGGAAACTCCTCCAGGTTTCCGTAGTACGGTGCGCAAGCGCGTGCGCACACTGGTGATTGCGCAACACCACGAGCTGCGCGGCGCCGGATGAGCCCTCGCCCACGTTCCCTCGCTAGTCGAGATGTGGACACAAACCAGTAAAACACAGTAGGAGCACAGATTTTTTACTTGCGGCCGCCTTGCTGCAGGCCAAAGAGCAGAGCAGCATCGGCACAGGTTTCTACTGCTTACTATTCACTATTGTTAGGCATCCAAAGTCTTGTTCATGATTCATTTTCTGTCGTTACTTCAATGTCGTTCTTCTCATCTGTTTAGCCTCACTGTTTATACCTTATTGCTCCTTTTCAAATTTATTTCTTTGTTGCTTACATTAAAGAGATGTGTTTCTTCTATAAACTCCCATTGTTTTATCTTCATGTCTGCATTTCAGCTTGTGTCGTCTCTTCAGTCGTTCTTTACGTAAATGTAACTTTACCTTCGACACATCACTGCTCTTAACTCAAGTTTGTTGTCACGTTGCTTATATTTAACAGATATGCCTCTTCTACAAACTCCTGTTGTTCTCTTTCCAATGCTTCACGTTTTTATCTTCTCTCGTTTCTTCAGAGTTGCTAACATCAACCTATCTAGAGAAGACGGAAGATAAAAATGATAAGTTTGAAAAGAAAAGAACGGAAGTGTATAGAAGAAATGTACCATTAAATATAGACAGCGTAGTTATGAGAACTTGAAAAAGGCGCAGCAGCGTATCGGAAGTAATGGTAGACTGATGTTAGGAACGACCCTGAAGAAACGAGAGAAGATAGAAACGTAAAGCCATGAAAAGAAAACAACAGTAGTTTATAGAAGATACATACCTGTTTTGTATAAGCAACGTGGCAATAAACTTGAGTTAAGAGCAGTAATGTATCGAAAGTAAAGCTACATTTACGTAAAGAACGACTCTGAAGAGGCGACAGAATATGAAGCATGTCTCCGCTGAAGCTGCTCTGCTGCAATGTGGCCTGCAGCAATGCGGCCGCAAAAACAAAATCTGCGTCCCTACTGTTTTAGTGGCTTGTGATGTGGACGGTACAAAGGAAAGTCCAGTGTGCTCTGTGGCTTGCTAATTTCGAGTCCGTGATTAAGAAGCAAAGTGTTTCTGGAGACAAGATTGTCCTAGCGGTTGATAGGTAGGGGTTTTGTCAAGCCATGGCCACCACAATCCCGAGATATGACTTTCCTTAGATTTTTACTTGTGGAATTATCTGAAGCAACATGTGTACATGAACATATCAATTGCACTAATCATTTAAAACGGAGAATGACAAAATTTATTTGCTTTCTTACACCAGAACCATCCTTAACCGTGAGTGGGAAGAGCTTGAGTATCGCTTGTCCTGTAGGGCAACAAATTTGGCATAGGTGAGAAATATGTTTAATTTTTATAACTAATATGTATAAATGTATGTATGCATATATATATATATATATATATATATATATATATATATATATATGCTATAAATTAAACTTAGATGAGCTCTTAGTAGAGTTCCCAGAGAAGTGCGGCGTGATGAGTCATCACGAGAAGCACTTGCACATGCGTTACTGTCTCAGATATTACAAAATCCAGCTCGAAGTACACGGATTAATTACAGTATAGCGTAAAAGGGGATAGAATGTGCTACAAGTAATTGTCGAAGAAACAGACTTAATGCTGTTTTATGTTGCAGAAATTCGATGTTTCTATCACCACCTTCGTGGGCAAATTTTTTCTTAAGTAACTCATTTCTTTTAGAACCTAACAATAGAGTAATAAATCATCTAACTTTATTCAATCTCTACAGATGAAACTTCATTTGGTTATGAAAATGTGTCTCATGTTCGAAAATAGTTTCTTTTGCATCTGAGAAAAACACGTTTTTTCTAAATAACATGCATAAATGAAAACCTATCAATGGAAATAAAGGTACATATTCGGTGTACATTTCGTCATCCTATGCAGTGTTAACTCGTTTTATAAAAATGTGCAGCTTTTACGGGAGGAGGGGAAGCACGCTATCGTTGGCGTGCTCCACCCCAGCACTCTCTCATCATGTCTCTGTCTGTCTGCCAGGAAAATTTACAATTAAGTGTGCTCCGTCTCCCTTCATCTCCACTAAAAAAAACTTCCTCAACATGTAATATACCTTCTGATAGAGCGTGAGCGGAGGATTATTTTGGTGTGCAGCACTTACCTGTTCGTTTCGAATGAGCACGAAAAGAAGCAAAAACATAAATCTCGACGTTTCTATCTCCACGTTCAGGTCCATTATTTCCCCTTAGTCGTCAGAATGAAAGGACAAGCTTGATGAGGTTTTGTAGCAAATTTCCTCTACCTCGATATGCAGTCCATTTTTGTCAGGTTCTCTCTCAACAAAGTTATGGACTCAAAACTGACACCACTCACTTCTCCATGCCCCAACTTTGGGCTCTAATTTCCCAGCAGAAACGACGGGGAACGGTAAAGAGGGTCCCGGCGGATTCTCCGCGAATGCCTACGAGACATTACTTGTCCAGTGGATATGCCGTTTTATACGCCAACATATCTGGATGAGGTCACGCTCCAGTCGCTTGTGGAGACGCAGACAACCGTCTTAGATCCTCTTCTGGCCATAAAGACGCAAAGAACTACACAGGTATAAGGAAATATGTAAAGAAGAATGATGTGAGCTGTTGAAATTACATAGATAAATTAAAGAACAATATGGTTAAAAGTTAATGCCATTTTGTGAGGTATTCTAATAAGAGAACTGGAGCGAGTTTTGCTTGGATATTATTTTTAGGAAGTCTAGAAATCGCATCAAATTAACTCTTTTTTTTTAATAAGAGGTCAGAGATATAGAGGGTCCATCTGTCCGCAAATAAATTAGGCTACATAAAAGCTTATAACTTGCAGATAACGCCTCATTCTCATCACTTTTCAAAGCTGGAATGCTCCATTTTTGCCGGAAATTTTCATACACGTAATTTGGAGCTATTAGATGCACCTTTCTCTCTTATTTTACACGAGGATTTCTCTTAGTTCTGGTACAGTTATAAATTTGAGTTCACTTCACATCAAAAAAATTCCAGTGGATCTGTCTGATTCGTCAGAACAATCTAGTAGCTCGTGAATTGTAACCTAGCATGGTGATGCAGCGTATGATGTCTAGCAGTGGGTGAGCAGGGTCAGCTACTCAGGTGGTAACGAAGGTTAATCTCTTTCTCGCACCTTCGCTAGTTGCTTTGCCATAATCGAGGCATGCTCGAAAATCCGCCAGGACCCTCTTTACACGTACCCCAGAAACGACATCACATTGGGTGTATTTTGTACTGTTTAAAAGCTGGGGTGGTGCGGGTTTCAGTTGGGTTATAGCTATACGGGGTCGTAGATTATGAGGAAGAGGGTGATTCCGTCCATTTCTTCCCGTGAAGAACAGCCCAGAAGATGCGGTGCGTGCACAAAGCTGGCGCGCTCCAATGGAATTCGTCGTTGAATATAGCGCCCCGAAACATTAAAAGTCACATTTTCCGGGCCGTTTTTTACGGCAATTAGAAAGAAACGAACGGAATCACCATCCTCCACATAATCTACGACCTTGTATAGGCATAACACTCCTGAAACCCTCACCACCCCAGATTCCTGGGGTGATGCCTTTAAGTGGCTACGTTCTGGTGTATTTCCAGACATAGACTACTGCCTGGCGGTTTTACCCTGAGCGGAGATATGAGCTGTTTAATTCCACGAATTTTCGCAAGCAGTGACAAAACATTACTTTTTTATTTCGCACTATTGCAATACATCTTCCAACATCCACAAAGTTGTATCTCTTCCGTTCCTTTTCTTTGTTCTCGTGGTAACTGGACTGCTTAGGTGAGGAGAGTCACGTTGCCAACCACTTCAAAGTGAGTAGGGCCGGAGTACTGGCTCCGAGGATCGCATGTACGTTGAAAGACCGAGTGATGCTACCAACCACTGTCTGTCGATGCGCAGTGCTGTGTAGCACTGATTCTATTGAAATGCTCGGGATCAATTCCTGACAGAAGTGGAACATTTGCATTTGAAGTTAGAGTTTAAAGAGTACGTTTCTCATCCAACTCTTTTTTCCACTCAAAAAAAGCAATTTTGATTATGTTAATAAGCGGAGAAAAGAGATCTACAGCCGGAAGTAGGTATAAAATTAGTGCGTAGTGTCCACGACTTTCTGAATAACGACACTCATGATAGAGTTCATCTGATACAATTTTGGAATGTTGTAGAGACAGATTTTGTGTGTATTTGAGCAGAGTTCGGTGTTTCTAACTTCCCCAGTTTTTTTTTTGAAACCTAGTTGATAAAAGTACTGAATTTTCCCCAATTTCTTTTTTAATTTGCAATCAAGGGTTTTCGTTGATGCTCTATCAAATTATGGCCTTGAAGTTTTCAGTCGAGCTACCAGAAAAGTACGAAATTTCAGATTTCCAGCCGCGCGTTAAAATCTGTGAATTCGAACAAAATCCAATAACTCGGCTCATCCTTTACAAGAATTCGCTTCAAAGCATGTTGTAGAGAAGATTTTCATAGCTTTTTGCTATCAGAATTAATTTTCACTTTTTTCCAGTTGGTTTTCGTTCTCTCAAATGTTAGTTGGGAAAAAGTTGAAAAATTTGCGAGAGTCCTCGACATGTTCAAAAAAAAAAACCAGAGGATCTCTAAAAAGGTCATTTAAATGTTCCAGAGCGCAAACCTTCCTCTATAAAACGCACAATTGCTTGTCCTTTCCCCCCTTTTTTGCAGTTCTTTATTCATGTTTACTTATCTTAAGAAAATCCGATCAGTCATGTAGCCATTTCCAATCAGGGTCTATGTTGATCGCTTAAATTACATCTTAATCACATCTAAATGCGACAAATAATGCTGTCAACACAATTTCAGAAAATTCCAGATAAAATGTTCTTAGTAATATTTCTTTTCGTTTTGCAGAAATCAAGGTTCGAAGAGAGAATCGAACTATCCATCGTTTGTAATCACTGTCAATAAGTAAATTAGTGTAGGAAGTAGAAATTTGTGAGAAAATGCATTCTAGAATGCGTTCTGCATCGGTATCAGTTATTTTATCATTTTGTGAGAAAAGGAAGGATTCCGGCGCGGATCGAACTCTCTACCGTTCGTTTTCATTGTCAACGACTAAAAACGTGTGCAACTAGTAGAAGATAGTGTAGAAATGGATTTAAAGTTTGTTCTTTGTCGTTCTCAGCTGTTTTATTCCATTTTCCAGAATAATGGTTTCGGAAGGGATTGTTCTCTCGACCGTCTTCTTATCAGTGTCGAAAGAAAAATTGTGCCGTCGAATACACGTTGAGAGCTTTCTCATCTTTTCATCTTATGTGTGCACTTATGTACTGAAACACTTCTAATCCTTGGCAGCGAGCGATCTGTGGTGTCGATATTATGTCATATATTTTTTATTTTACTTTCAGCACTATATATTCAGTAAAGTACTATTTGTTAATATTCGCTATTTTATATTATTTTAGTTTCATTTGTTCATTGAGCGTAAATGTTCCTTCAATTCAATTTTTCACAAGTAGTTTTTTTTATCCAAATTACAGGAAGCGGGCCGGAACCAAGACGCTCAAGATGATGATGATATAATGATTGAACCACCCAAGAGAACCAGTGGACGCCGTACAGGCATTTCTGCTGAACCTATCAAAGAAGACGATACTGAATACAAAAAGGTAACTTCTATGTTCTCTCTGCTTGTGCTACATCGTTGTGTGCTTGTAGGTACTATTAATTACATTCTTTTCGGAATACGAAGCATTTGTATGTTCCTTAAACCAAATTCCACAAGACCTTCAATTCAATGATGTGCTGCGTACAGTCGAGTTAATCCGACCTGACCGATGGTGCAGTTGTGTGAGCAGCTATGCTCGAATTCGCGGTAGAGGTAGTTGCGATCGAGGTGGGACCCATGCTCAAAAGAGGCAAAAGTCAGGATTGTCGCGCTTTTGTTTGCTTGGGTGGGGTAGCGCAACTAAAAATCCAACCCCATTTTGATTTTTTGGGCATCAAAGGAAACCTTTGACTGCGTATTATTTTCTCTGCAAGTATCCTGATTCTTTCTAAAGCTAGTTGGGAAGAGACCCAAGAAGCAAAAATTCACTTTTTTTCTCAAGTAGGTTCGTAACTATGTTTTTCTCTACAAAATTGTACTGCGTGGAATACCATGGGGGTCGTTATTGACCAACTGTGCAGCCTACTTTGCACTAATTTACCCTAATTCCAATTGTAAATGGCCTTCTTTCGCATACCTATGGCTTCGGAATTCTTTTTCTAGTGGTGATATTTTTAAAATAATCATCGTAAAAGTGTCGTATGAGAAGTATGTTCTTTTATCTCTTCTGTGGTGAATGCAAAAAACGCTTCTGTCACAGGCAACTCTAACTGTTTTAATTTAAAAAAAAAAGTTACACCGCACTACGCTACCCACTGAGCAGACTAGGTTGTCACTGGGAGTCTCACCACAGTATGTACTAGCGATCTTAATAAATAGGCGGATCTTCAACATATTGAATTGACTTTAACGGAGGAGTGCTTAATAAGGTTTTCAAGCTAAGAAGGAAGTGATGTTTCCTACGGTTTCTTGGTACTTAATGCGAAGTCACTTTCTGAATCATCTGTTCGAATATTGCACGGCTTCATTTCAAAGACAAGTATTGAATATGATCCCCTTACGATCTCCAGTTGGGAAAGTCCAACGTACGCTTGATCCTGAGTAATGCTTTATAACTGTGGTCTGGTCCCTTTACAAACGTTTGAGGGTAGTTATTTCTGAAACCGAAAGAAATAGGCCATTATTTAATGTTTATTGACTTGTAAGATATCACTAAAGTTTCGCAGCAACTCTCCGCTGTTGATAAAGGGAAATGGGCAGTAACTAGTTGTGTTTCAAGGTTGTGATCCCGAAGGATGAAGCAACAAGAAAGTCACTTGAAGCAGCGATGAGTAAGAACTTGCTCTTTGCACATCTCGAGGTTTGAGAAAGATTATTTTCTTTACATGTTCTATGTTTTATTACACTGCTTGTGCGAAATCCATTTCTCTTTGATTGTTGTTATATTTATATCGCTTAAGGAAGATGAGGCGAAAACGATGTTTGATGCTATGTTCCCAGTGGAGAAACAGGCGTGTGAAACAATAATCGAACAAGGAGAAGAAGGAGACAATTTTTATGTTATCGACAAAGGAGTGCGTTTACAAATTCCTGTGATTATAGTCCACATACCATTACTTCATTCTACTACACCAAACTGCATATGAAAGTTCGGTCAAATCACTAATACACAATTGGTAAAATATGCTCCGTAGTACGAACAGCAGTAGCGAACTGTAAATTGTTCCACAAAAGGCATGAGTGATGTGTAACATCGATTACTCTCACAATCTCCTTTAAATCTAAAAAGACGGAGTAGAAATAGCCCTAATATCTCTTTCGAATTTTGAACGATCTGGAAATAGTTTTTGTCTCTATGTGCATTTTCCAGTTTGAAAAAAAAAATGTCCAAGTATTATTACTGAGTCTATTTCCTTTTGGAAATAACATAATCTTGTTGAATCGCTTTCATAGTGTTGAAAATATAATGAAAGTGGTATATTCTAGTAGAGTAGAGAAATTTTGGTCGCGAGATCTGATATACAGAACCTGCATGTACCGAAAGAGGACTTCTTGTTTGTCCAGTGTTTGCATTTGCACTATCAACATACTTTGACTATTGAAACAGCATACGCCTGATCAATCGCGCTAAATCCTTTTTAAGAACTGCTTGCACTTCTCGTGCTCTTCGCTTTTCTTCTCTCCTGTCATTCTCCAACACAGATGCGATAGTCGGAGCCGGTGCTCCGACCTCCTTCACTTTTGGAAGGAAAGGGATCTCTTCCCTTTTGGGCGGTTGGTGGAGGTGAAAGGGTCCAGTTAATGAGATGCAGCTCAAGTGAAGAAGATTCACTTGAGCTGCATCTCATTAACTGGACCCTTTCACCTGAGAAGAGTCCTGCTCCTCCCTTTCGCACCTATGTTCTTTAATGCTCTTGGAATCCTGTTTAGGATCGCTGAAAGGACCTCTGAAATGGCTTGTCCATCTATCTCCAAATGACAAGGAGACAAGCACAAGGGTGTTAGAGATATCACAGTAGGAATCTTGAGTCACCTTGCTCAGAGCATACATTGTAGATTGCTTCCTCTATTTCTATTCTCGAGACACTGATTGTTGCAACTTAGTGCTGCAGACCTGTCGGTCTCTTATAATTGACGAAGTATCTCCCGTCTCTGCGACTTCAGCAGGTACTGCTGCTCTTTCTCTCGTTGACGTGTTCTCATATTGCCATTTCATAACACTTTCGGTTTGAGTTCGAACGTTAGTTGGTCGTTGCATCCAGCTTGTGTGGCTTCATACCGACATCAGGTTCCTTACTCCTGAAGGTTTTCGGAGACGAGTGTCTTGGTGATTTCCCAAGTTCCTGCTGCTTTGTACATGTGTTGTCGACCGCAGCATCTCTTCAAGAACTTGGGACGGAGCGAAAGGGCCTAAGCTGTGGATGGTTCTTCGCTTTGATAACTTGACAGTCTTCTCTCTTTCGCGAGGCGACCAAAAGGCTAGGGCAGCAACTGTCGGGCTAATTACGATGATGTGTCAATTTTACTATGCTATTCTCACCGAATGACTCCCACGTTCGGCGTTGATATACGAGTTCGTGTACGTGTAAGTTTTTATGCATGGTCTACGTCGTCGTGATAAAGGATAAAGTGTCTGGCGTTAATCAATCCGCTTAGGATGCGTCCCCACGTTCACTTCAATTCAGAATCGTTTGAAGTTCACGAACATGTAACTGGCCTACACAATGACTTGCGGTGGCCAACCGATGTGTCAAGTCAGTGTTTTTATCCTCCCTGACAAGTCTGATACCGATTTTTCGACCCCGGAGGGTCGAAAGGCTTGGGTAGCACTAGGGCGCTTTCGAACCTCCGATCGATCGTGCAAGAAGCAGAATCTCTAACCGCTACACTACACCCGCCCTCGTCGTGATAAACTGAGATGATCTCTCTTTCGTTCTTTCTTAGGCGTTGAATCTCGGTTCTTTTGAGGAAGTTCTTTAGAAGCTTTTCGAGCGTTATTCTTGGTGTTCCAGTCACAGTCCAGAGACATGATCTTCTCTGTAAAACATCTCCGACTTCATATAGAAGACTGAAACTCTCTTCTGACTTGTAACTTGATACTGAAGTATAAGCGATGAAATTTGGCGAAGTTGACTTCGTTCTACATCTGAATCATTGGTGACGCTTGTTTCGAGACGTCATTTCTTCATTACCAACATCTTCACCATTTCTGTTTTGCATTTCGCCTCAGTCACACATCGTTATTAATATTATTTGCATAATAAAATCTCTGAGTCTTGCTTCCGATGTAAGTTTACATGCATTGTATGAAATATCACAAAAATGATTCCCTGTTCTGGAAAGACAAAAATAAGGCGAAATAAAGTACACTAAAAACTCTTTTATTCATTAAGAACATATTATGTGCGTTTTAATGTTGTAGAGTAATATATCACCATTTTCTTTACAGAGCTGGCTTGAATTGCGTTAAAGTGTTCTTTTTAGAAAGAATTTTTTTATCTTGCTTTTCATTGTTCTAAGCGCAATGTTTCTGTTGCACATAGTCTTTTAAACATACATTGTGTATCAGAAGTCTTAATGAAATAGAAGTGGAATTTTCTCCAGGTTGTCGATGTTTATGTTAACAACGAATTTGTGCTCACTATCAATGAAGGAGGCTCTTTTGGCGAGCTAGCTCTTATTTATGGAACACCTAGAGCTGCTACAGTCAAAGCAAAGGTAACTTTAACAAGTTCCTTGCAGGTTTTTTTTCTAATTTTCCAGATCCTGGCATTCTGCCACGTTTCAAACTTCGCATTATTCAGACGGACGTGAAACTCTGGGCAATTGATCGTCTGTCGTACCGGCGCATTTTGATGGGTTCAGTGATGCGAAAGCGTAAGATGTATGATGAGTTTCTCTCTAAGGTCCAAATTCTAGGTAGGTTGCCTGTTTCTCATTTTAATCTTCATATGAAGTCAGCCTTTTTTTGCTATGGTTTTTTTTTTGCAGCCGATCTCGATAAGTGGGAACGCGCCAATGTTGCCGATGCACTCGAACGATGCGACTTTGAGCCAGGAACTCATGTGGTTGAGCAAGTGCGTTTTTCGGCCTTGACGAAAGAAATTGCAACCTTCTGTTGCTGGTTTAGGGCCAGCCTGGAGATGAATTCTTCATCATCCTTGAAGGTGAAGCCAATGTGCTGCAAAAACGAAGTGATGACGCGCCGTTTGATGTTGTCGGTCATCTCACTTCTTCGGATTACTTTGGTAGGAATCCTTTCTTTATAACAGGACATTGTAAACTTCATTACATCGAAGGTCCTGCAACATTATTTCTTGTTTTTAGGTGAAATTGCTCTCTTACTGGATCGCCCGCGTGCTGCCACTGTTGTTGCAACGACTCCTCTAAAGTGCATCAAGCTGGATCGTGCTCGCTTTGAGCGTGTAATGGGTCCTGTTCGTGAGATCCTCAAGCGTGACGTGTCTAACTATAACTCTTACGTCAAACTGATGACTTAAGTAAAAAAGTTAGCTACTGGTAAGTGATGCTGATGTTTAGATCTTTCTCCCTTCTAGTCGTTAATGCCAGAAGTGCACAATATCGGCCATTTAAAGAGGTGGGAAATCCACTGACATTGGGAGTTTATGGACACTATGTGGGGTTAGGTTTAACTCACTAGACGAATTAGTTCAGTCTTCCTTGTATCTTCTTAAATCGTGTCGTTCATAATCCGTAGTGTTGTGCTCATGTCAGACTATCTTCTAGAGTTCTGTATGCGAAAAGAATAGCAGAATTTAACCTACCACATTCGGTTTACCACTGTTCCACCTTAATATACTGTAATGTTAATGATTACTATATATTTATATGATATGCTTTTTTGTTATGTCTGTCTCTTTTGTGATTTTGATTTAAAGGCGTATTTTTCCCCAATTCAAATTCGTCAATCGGATCCGCACGTACGTAGCTTTATCGTTTACTCACGTCCTTCGTTCCGTAGCAGTTTTCTATACATCAATTGTTTTCTTCAACACATTAATTGTTCTTCTATACAGGATTCAGCTGACTCGGCATACACTTCTGCATGTAGCGATGCTTTGAAAAATTACATTGGACCGTTTTGTTGTAGATTTCTATTTGATCAACAGTTTATTCGGAATCAGAGTAATGTTTTTTTTTTTGCTTGTTCAAAGCTTGTGTAGTTACAATTGAACGTACTGTATAATGATCCTATATCAAGGTACAAAATACGATACGAACAATATCGCAAGCTTCTAGGTATACGCAGTCACCTTTTTTATTCGAGAAGCAAGGGCTGATGTATGAAAAACTGGGAACACCGAAAGTCCATCGGAAGTAGTTCTAGTTCCGTAGCTCTGAAGCTTCTCCATAGTAGTGCTTTGAACGAAGTTGGCTTCCATTGAGAGTTCTTGTTGTATGCGTATAGCTCTGTTTTGTACGTTTCATGAACTAGTACTTCGAACATTCATCTTGTTTGAATCGTCCAGACTCATGAATGAACTTGACATTTTTTTCTGTTCAAAGAATATGCGTTAGAATCTCGATTGATAAAAGGAAGCAGTAACAACCAGTCAGTTACGTTTACTTCCCATAAAGAAGATGGATACGCCGATTATATTTTCGCTGGCTCGCGGAATTAAATAACTCATACCTCCGCTCGGGGTAAAACAGCCAGGCAGTAATGGATGTTTGGGAGCAAACCAGAACGTAACCACTTAAAGGCATCACCGCACGAATCTGGGGTGGTTGCGGGTTATGCCATACGAGGTCGTAGATTATGGGGAGGAGGGTGATTCCGTCCATTTCTTTCTAATAGCCGTAAAAACGGCCCGGAAGATGCGGCTTCGAGCGTTCCGCGGCGCTATTTTTCACGAGTTTGATTGGAGCGCGCCACCCTTGTGTACGCGCCGCATCTCGTGGGCTGTTTTTTTTTACGGCAATTAGAAAGAAATGGACAGAATCACCTTCCTCCCCATAATCTACTATCCCGTATAGGCATAACCCACCTAAAACCCACACCACCCCGATTCGTGGGGTCATGCCTTTAAACACAATGTATAATTGGGACACGACCTTCTCAAGAACGAACCCCTCCCCTTTGTCCTCTCATTCCTTTTAGTATGTTCGCCCACATAGCAATTAAAAAATACGACAATAAATGAGACTGCAAAAAGAAATCTGAAAAATGAGCAATTAGATGAAAAATGCTATATAATGAACATATGATTGAAGTAATTATACATGAATAAAAATAAATTCACAGCATTTACGAATTTTCGCATTTTTCCTCCCTGCGAGACTACGGAAGTGCGATTAGTAGTATCTTGGAAGGTTAAGCTTGTTGGAGAAACTAAGAAAATAAGAGGGAAAATCTACCATTCTTCTCAACTAGTTTTCAGTATATAATTCCAATATTGAATATATATATATATATATATATATATATATCTGCAGTGAAGCTGATCAGGACATCTTTCAAGAAGAAACAGAACTCAGTTCTAGGATAAGGATGAAGTGAATCAAACCTATTGGGATGCGTCAATTTCAATTATATTCAATTCATTATTCAATTTTATGTACCCTTAACCCTTACACTATATGAAAAAATCTCCATTCTGCAGTGGTTGACCGCTGATCGTTTTAATAAGCATGGAGCCTCACTGCGTTACGCCAGCCACTTACACCCACTTCTTAGCGGACTACACATAAAGTATACATAAAGCTGTATCAATAATAGACAAAATTCCATTAAATTGAATTGTAATGGAGAAGTCCTGGAGCAATGCAAAGCTACGAAGAAAGTGAAGTTTGCTCCTTATGGTCTCGTAGTAGTCAATGCTAAGTCACCGCTGGTTAGCTTCATTCCTTTTGTATGAAATTGTTACAAATAAATTAGATTGTTGTGAATCGATATTGCCAAGTTTCTGAGGTAATCTACGGACTTCTGTTATTTGGTCGTTTTCTCACATTAGTATTTCTCCTGTCTATACGCTAGCATATGCATACTTGACCAGTAAAACCTATCCTAAACTTGCTGAAAATCTGTTTAATGTATTTGTCCCTTCTCCCGCGCTTGGCTTTTGGATCTCTGCATTAGTTTCCTTTTTTCAACAACACTAATCCGCGTTTTTGAATCAGTAGACAAGGGTGCGGGACAAGAGGTTCCCGTGAAAACCGGCTGACCGCTTCTGACCTCCCTTCAACGCCTCCGCGTAATCAAGGCTGCCGTCCCACCAGCTAGACGTCCTTCACAACCGCCTGAGATCTTCTAGACCCCGCCCCCGCCCCCATTGCTACCTAACCAACGCTGCGCGTGACGTTCGCGCCACGACGAAGCAGCGGATACTGCGAATTTGGAAGGGAGAGGAATGAAAGACGAATTGACATAGCAAGTTCTGATGTACGAATATAGTAAACTGAATACATATTATCGAAAATTAAGTCGAAAGAATATATCTTTCTATCCTAGTTAAAAGATATATCATCAGAGGCATATCATAGAGTGTCAAAGAGTCGAGGATTTGATGATTGATCAGAGTGATATGCGTGACCTACATTGTCCTCATTTGAGAAACTTCACACACATAAAGATTTTCTCAAATAGATGTTACAAGAAAAAGAATAATATGCACATATTTTCGCACATCTCATAATTTAACACATTTCACGTTACACACACGCTGTTACACATAAACTCGCAGTGCATAAGTATTTGTTTTTCACGATGTCATTCAACGAATTTATGTTCAACTTTCAACTACAGCAACTATACGCACAGCAACTTTATTAGCAGTCCGTAACTCACAGTTGAAGGGTTAAATTAAAACTGATTTTGAGAGTAAATTTTGTTGTTGAATGTCTCGTTATGTAACTGAAAAAACTATTTAGATTAATGCTTTGCCAAAATTTTATATAGATGTAATGTTTATATAGAGCGCATGTCAATATATTTTAATACTTGCTTGTACGTTTTATACAATAAAACTTTGTATGGTTCTTTAAGCTTCTTTCGACACCGTTTCGTTTTTATTTATTCTTTACATAAAATCAGTATGACGGTTAGGTGAATTAGTGGCGAACAGAGACCTTTGTATCTTCAAGATCTGCCTTCAGCTAAGTCTGCGAGACATTATTCGCGCCTCGTTAGGCGTTGGATGGCAGTTTTACCCAGCTAGATAAGCAAAAAGGAATTTCTGGAAAGCGAAAAAAAAGTAAAAGAAATATATCATTACACCGATCAGTGACACATTCTTTGAAACATCTCTAGCATTCTTAGAGATAGATGAGTGGTTCCCATCTAACAAGTCAAAACAGGGTAATTAACATTTTCACTTTTCGCATTTCTAAATAGCCAATCACTTATACAAACCTTTTTCATTTATTTTAACTTACAATTATATTTTATATAGAGTTTCAAACAACATTTAAAACCGGGCACTTTCCATTCTGTTCGATTCTAAAAGCGAATCGTAAAGGATGTGGGTGCAGCGAAGAAAACTCGTCGTAGGACTAGCAGAGGCAGCGAAATGGGCTGGGAGGGTGTGTGGGCGGGGCGTCAGCGAGACGTAGCATATGAGGAGCAATCAGGCTACTGTAGCCATTATGACGTTGTCAGGAAACGTGCGCTGCAATTATCGAAGCTCATAAGCCTCCTGGATATGCGGCGGCACATGATACGGGTACCCTTGGCCGTTCTCCAGTAAACAATGCTCTCCCAAATTGGTAGCTTTTTTTACGCAGAACAGCTGTCTGAACAAAGGTGTAGTGACTTGCTTGACTTGAATTAATCGGCGGGCTGTTATCATCGCCTGACGCGATTACCCGCATCTTCGCCGAGGTGTGCCGTCCTTAAACACAGCTCTGCCCAACCTTCTCGATCTTCTGCGAGAGTTTGCACAGAATCAATCCATTCGTCGCTATTCCATATTCTGCGAAACCTTACGTCTCGCCTGAACTGCCTATCCACGCCGAGTGTCCTCAGGTCCTCTTTCACCGCCTCAGTCCAGAACTTCCGTTTTCGGCCAGGCGGCTTCTTCCAGCTCGAACCCGACGAACTCCTCAGAACTCGTTGAACAAGGCGATCTGCCGGTCTCCCTAATATATGACCAAAGAAGCGAAGACGATTTACTTTAGCCACTTTCGATGGCGGTGCAAGATGTTGATGTTTTTCACGTGTCATCCGCCGGTATACCACATCAATTTCTGCGTAAAGATCTTCGTTGTGACATACCCTATGCCAAAAGTAGCCACGTAGTCGTCTAAGCAGCTTTCGTTCCGTGCAGTCAAGCCTCTCCATAACCGTTGATGGTGCTGCCCAAGTCTCCGATCCGTACATCATGATGGGGCGAATTGCGGATAGGTAGACTCGCAGCTTGACTTCGTTGGTGATGGGGGTCGATCACAGGCATTTCGTTAAGGAGTTAAATGCAGAAGTGGCCTTAACGCATCTTTGCTGAACCTCTCTCTCGTAGCTGCCATTGTTCTTCAGCGTACAGCCTAGGTAACAGAACTTATCGGCGAGTTCTGTCGGTTGTCCGTCCACCCTGATTCCCGCTCGGGGTCTCGAAGAGATCCACATCTGCTTGCATTTATCAGGGCGTAGGCGTAGTCCGTAGGCTGCAGCAAGCTTCGATACAAGGTTGACAACATGTTGAAGTTTCGTACTGCTTTCCGCGAATATAACAACATCGTCGGCGTACTCGAGGTCAGTGTAGGGCCACCCAGATGGTGCTAAGACAATGCCGGCAGGACACTGGTCGACTGTTCTTCGCATAATGTCGCCGATTGCGAAATTGAACAGGAAAGGTCCTGCCACTGCCCCTTGTCTTACTCCAGTTACCACTTCAAACGGTGTTGTACATCCGGCTGGTGTTCGAACTGCAGCAGTTGTTCGTTGATTCATGTCATCAAGCAAGCGAACGAACTTTCCTGGTACTCCATCGGCGCGGAGCGCGTTGAGAAGACGCCTTTAATGAGGAGAGTCGAAGACGGCTTTAAAGTCCAGAAAGGCTAATTGCATCAGTACCGCTGCCAGATTTCGACCACTCTTCTGACGATGAACACCTGGTCAATCGTAGATCGGCCAGGACGAAAGCCAGCTTGCTTGTCGCGCGTTGTTTCTTCGCGATGTTTAATGAGTCGGTCAGGATAATGCGCTCCAATACCTTGTACATAACACGTAGCGAAGAGATTCCTCGATAATTCCTGGGGTCCGTGACGGATAACTTCTTGTGGAGGGGAATTATGATAGCGTGTCTCCACGAATCAGGTATTCTTTCGTCTATCCATATTAAACGGATGATCTTTGTCATCTCACGAATCCTAGACGGAGGAAGATATTTTAGCATTTCTGCGCTAATTCCGTCGTCTCCGCCAGATTTTCCATTCTTCATTTTTTGAATACAGACCAGGACCTCCGACACGTCGGAGGCTCCTCGTTAACCGCGTATGTCGATCTATGAAGGTGTTCGAGTTCAGGAGCTTACGGCGCTTGCGGGTTCAGCTAGGTCTTGAACTGATCCCTCTAAAATGGAATGGTTGCTTCACCGACAGCTACTTCATTGGCAGTGTTAAGGACAGGAGAGCATCCTTTCATTTTGCAACTATACTGTTTCAGTAAAAAATAGGCTTTTCGTGGGTTCTTATCCTCCCACGCCTTTTCAAATCCATCGCTCTTGACGTCCACTCGTAACTGCGGTCTTGTTGCAGTTGACGACGCATCTTCTTTCTAAGACGTTTTTCCTGGTTGGAGTCACAAGTGCTGCGCGCGACACATACAGAATTGTATGTGGATTTTGTTTCCGCAGATGCAAAGGCAAACTTCTTCCGCGGCAATAGAACCGGGAGCGTTTCCCTTGCAGCGTCCTGGATGCACTTTGTGAAGGAATCCGCATTGCTAAGCTTCTTCTTGGTCCGTACTCCAACATGAATAGACACACGTGAGCGGAGTTTCGCTCTGCATTCTTCGACCTGCCACGTCGACTTTCGGCTGAAAGTGACCTCCGTTTCTCTTGTGGAACCGTATCTTGAAGCTGAGAAGAACTGGACGGTGGTCAGAGTCGAACGCGACGTCCCAAACAGCTCTAGATTTTCGGATATCCGACTGAGGGATGCTCGTCAGAACGTGGTCGAGCTGAAGTTTGAGAGTCCTCATGTTCCGCTTTCGCTGCTCTTCAGACGTTAAAAGGGACCCCTGCCACGTGAGCTGATGACGTCGATGATTCCTCTTAAACGTGGAAGCGATGAAGAGGCCTGTCTGTTCGCACAAGTCGACCAGACGGTCACCGTTGTCCGACGTGCGCTCTGCTGCATAGTATCATTTTCCTAGCACATCGGATTGCTGTTCGAGTCCCATCTTCGCATTTGCGTCGATTCCGACAATGACCACCTGCTGGCTTGGTATTTTAGACATCAACGCATTGAGTTCATCATAGAAGGCGTCCTTACCGTTGTCCTCAGCGGCTTGTTGGAGTTCACTTGATAGTGTTCGGCAGTTCAGCGTGACGAAACTAATGGTTGTTGCCAAAGATTATATGCTCCCTTCAGGCAGTTGACCTTTCAAGTTTTGGGCTTTGGCGGTGTGCTGGGGGACAGGACCTGTTTGCAATGTGCGGGAGTCTTTTGCCATACAACGGTGCGGGTTATATAGCTCGTACATTCATAACGCGTATACCCGAACGCCTGACTAAACGCGCCTGATTGCGTTTAGTCAGGCGTTCGAGTGTACGCGTTGGGAACGTACGAGCATATATATATATATATATATATATATATATATATATATATATATATATATATATATATATATATCATGCAATATAATAACGCGCTTAGTCCGTGTGTGTGTGTTTGTCTGTGTGTCACGAAAATACTCCATAATGATGCAAAATTCTACAGCGGTGAGGTGCCGAACTATCGCCATGCACCTGATAGGCGAGCGCTCTACCCTTTCACCATTGTCTAAAGCTATGTACTTATGTATGTTGGCTTTGATAAGGCAAGTTAGTTTCTTTCATATGTTAGCGAAGGTAAATGAACGTTTTTGTGAATGCATACTTCCAGATTTGCAAACTGTCATGCTATATAATAGTGGGCTTAGGCAAGTGTGTGCGTCTGTGTATGTGTGTGTCTCAGTCAAGAAATTCCAAAAAGAGGGAATATTATGGCGTCGGTTTGGTGCGCTGGACCCTCAAGGCGGTAAAATTGAGTGAGATGGGTATTGTGGCGTTGAATTCGTGCCTCGGAGCCATATAGCTGTGTCCCAACGCAGTAGCATGGGTTTCTGTGGTTCCTTCTCATTTCCCAGCATGTCCCCTGATGCTGCTAACATCCTTTCTTCAAAAAGAGGAAAAGCACTTGGCTGCTTAAATACAATTCATAGTAACCAACGTTTACGCGATCTGACGTAGAACTTTATTTTTATCACTACGATAGTGATATTCATAATGAATAAATAATGAATATAATGAATGATAATGAATAATCACTACGGTAGTGATTATTTATTTCATGTTAGCACTTCGTTCTTTGCTAATGGCTGAGAATGAAGGAAACTCATACTTGAATAATGTTTCCAAAATGTGGAGATTTGAGAGAAACATAGATGTTGAATCAAGTTCTATTCTTCTCCAAATATAGGACCGACGCATTTAGGGAAAAACCATAAAATCTTTCATCTATGTTTAAATTTTCGGGTAAAAAAATTGAAGAAAGCGTTGATAGAAAAAAGCAATTCTAATTTTCCAAAGCATGTCGCTACTGTTATTTCTTACTGATCGGTGAAGGCGAGCGAAGCGAACACCAAAATAAGCCCGAAGTCCGTCTTTAGCTGGACGTTCAGGCTGATATATATATACATATATATATATACATATATATATATATATATATATGTATATGGGGCGGGCTATATATACAGGTCTGGTTGCTACTTGCACGTGGTGGCCCTGCTCTAACTAAACGCAATCAGGCGTTCGAGTGTACGCATTGGGAACGTACGAGCTATATAACCTGCACTGTTATATGGCGAAAGCTTCCCATACATTGCAAAGAGGTGATGTCGTCCAGCACATCGCCAATGGCCATATTCTGAAAGTTCAACTGCCTGAGAGGAGCATGGAATCTTTGGCAACAACCATTCGTTTCTAGGTCTGCAGTGGAAGAACATGAACTGTGGAGAACTTAACCTATGGTTGAGCATTGTTGCAGCCATTCAAAACAACTAGGACTCCATAGTATAGAACAACATAATAACAGGAAGCAAATTTTTGATACTGATCATCTGATTTTACATAGCCTCTTGGATATACTAATGGGAAGGCCCCGTCTGTAACATCTCTCATAAAATTGCTAAACCAACTACACGGAAAACTGCGTTCCTCAATTTCTTCTTCCGTTTAGTGTGAATTATTTTTTCCAGTACATGACCTGAAGAAGAAGAACCGTTTTAGGTTGTGATGCACGTACTCGAGCAGCTGGTAAAGCTCAATCGAATGTTGTGCAAAGTGATACAACGGCAGTAGAAATGGATGGTTTTTGTCTGGTTACTGTAGTCGGTAGGAGAGAGCGTCGCCTAAAGGATGATTATGCAGTAGCACAGCTCCACATTCCATGGAAAAAGGAAATTTCTTTGTTCGTCAAAGACATTCTCTGCTTGCTGCTGCGAAATTCGGTAACGAAGCAGTAGCATGATACGGTGCTTCATCATATGTCAGAGTTATTTGCCACATATAAAGTTATACTACACCTTTGGGGCCGCGTATACGAGTCTGATTACTACCTGCACGTGGTGGCCCTGCTTTAACTAAACGCAATCAGGCGTTTGAGTGTACGCGTTGGGGAACGTACAAGCTATATAACCCGCACCGTTATATGGCGAAAGCTTCCCATACATTGCAAAAAGGTGCTGTCGTCCAGCACACTGCCAAAGCCCATAACCTGAAAGGTCAAGTGCCTGAAGGGAGCATGGAATCTTTGGCAACAACCATTCGTTTCGTCACGCTGAACTGCCGAACACTATCGAGTGAACTCCAACAAGCCGCTCTATCCAGACTTCTGCGATATCTCTGTGTCCTTTTGCTGCACTGCAGGAAACACGCATGAGAGATCGGCCCGTCATCAGCATCGAAAATTACACCATAAACTGCGGCGATGCTGATGAGAGCAAATTAGGTGGCTGCGCGATAGCTGTGAGGAACGATTACAAGAACCTGGTGGAGGAATTTGGCTCAACGTCGTCTAGATGCGCCTTTTTACGACTGCGGGATCGCGGAGGACGTGAACTCTGGATCGTAAGTGCTCGCGCATCTACGGAAACCTACGTCAAGAGCGGTGGATTTGAAAAGGCGTGGGAGGATAAGAACCCACGAAAAGCCTATTTTTTACTGAAACAGTATAGTTGCAAAATGAAAGGATGCTCTCCTGTCCTTAACACTGCCAATGAAGTAGCTGTCGGTGAAGCAACCATTCCATTTTAGAGGGATCAGTTCAAGACCTAGCTGAACCCGCAAGCGCCGTAAGCTCCTGAACTCGAACACCTTCATAGATCGACATACGCGGTTAACGAGGAGCCTCCGACGTGTCGGAGGTCCTGGTCTGTATTCAAAAAATGAAGAATGGAAAATCTGGCGGAGACGACGGAATTAGCGCAGAAATGCTAAAATATCTTCCTCCGTCTAGGATTCGTGAGATGACAAAGATCATCCGTTTAATATGGATAGACGAAAGAATATCTGATTCGTGGAGACACGCTATCATAATTCCCCTCCACAAGAAGTTATCCGTCACGGACCCCAGGAATTATCGAGGAATCTCTTCGCTACGTGTTATGTACAAGGTATTGGAGCGCATTATCCTGACCGACTCATTAAACATCGCGAAGAAACAACGCGCGACAAGCAAGCTGGCTTTCGTCCTGGCCGATCTACGATTGACCAGGTGTTCATCGTCAGAAGAGTGGTCGAAATCTGGCAGCGGTACTGATGCAATTAGCCTTTCTGGACTTTAAAGCCGTCTTCGACTCTCCTCATTAAAGGCGTCTTCTCAACGCGCTCCGCGCCGATGGAGTACCAGGAAAGTTCGTTCGCTTGCTTGATGACATGAATCAACGAACAACTGCTGCAGTTCGAACACCAGCCGGATGTACAACAGCATTCGGGGTGGTAACTGGAGCAAGATAAGGGCAGTAGCAGACCCCTTCCTTTTCAATTTCGCCATCGACGGCATTATGCAAAGAACAGTAGATCAGTGCCTTGCCGATATCATACTAGCACCATCAGGTCGCCCCTGATCGATATGGAGTACGCTGATGATGTTGTTTTATTCGCAGAGAGCAGCACGAAACTTTGACATGGTGTCAACCTTGTATCGAAGTTGGCTGCAGCATATGGACTACGTCTATGCCCTGGTAAATGCAAACAGATGTGGATCTCTCCGAAACTTCGAACGGGAATCAAGGTGGATAAACAAAAAATAGAACTCGCCGATGAGTTCTGTTACCTAGGCTGTACGCTGAAGGGCAGCGGCAGCTACAAGAAAGATATTCAGCAAAGATGTGCTTAGGCCACTTCTGCATTTAACTCCTTAACAAAGTGCCTCTGGTCTACCCCATCACCAAAGAAGTCGATCTGCGAGTTTACCTATCCGCAATTCGCCCCATCGTGATGTACGGATCAGAGACTTGGGCAGATCTATCTACGGTGATGGAGAAGGATGATTGCACGCAACGAAAGCTGCTTAGACGGCTGCTTGGTTACTTTTGCCCTAGGGTATGCCACAATGAAGATTCTTTACGGGTAAAATGATGTGGTGTACCCGTGGATGACACGTGGAAGATATCAACATCTTGCACCGCCATCGAACGTGGGTACAGAAAATCGTCTTCGCTTCATAGGTCATATATTAAGAAGACCAGCAGATCGCCTTGTTCAACGAGTTCTGAGGAGTTCGTCGGGTTCGAGCTGGAAGAAGCCACCTGGCCGAAAACGGAAGTTCTGGACTGAGGCGGTGAAAGAGGACCTGAGGACACTCGGCGTGGATAGGCAGTTCAGGCGAGACGTAAGGTTTCGCAGAATATGGAATAGCGACGAATGGATTGATTCTGTGCAAACTCTCGCAGAAGATCGAGAAGGTTGGGCAGAGCTGTGTTTAAGGACGGCACACCTCGGCGAAGATGCGGGTAATCGCGTCAGGCGATGATAACAGCCCGCCGATTAAGTCAAGTAAGTAAGTCATATATATATATATATATATATATATATATATATATATATATATATATATATATATATACATGTACATATATATATATATATATATATATATATACATGTATATATGAACTCCATACAAATCCAGCAGTCAGACGTTTCAGCTTTCAACTTATGGGGTTAGCAAAATGAATCCTTTCAAAGTAAAAGAGTGAAGTTCTATTCGATAAAATATTTTTTCTTCTTCAGCGTTTATCACGTATGGTATTTCTTGTTAGATGATGCCATTTCGTCGGGTTCTGTGCTTGATCAGTGTTGATGCCAGCTAGGGCAATGTCAGTTTGAACCGGCGCTGTTTTAGCCTTCCGTTTTTCGCTTTTCGGGTACATCTAATTCTATGTCTAATTCTATCACGGAGAGGCACAGTTGTCACTCTGTTATAGACGACAGTAACATCAGGGACGAGTTTCACACATTTTCCCGGCTATGAGTCCAACACCTAGTCTGTACCGGATGTCTTTGTTCAAATTGTGATCGAGGCGAGTGACACCAATCGTTCATGCAGCATCTTCATTTTCATCTCATCGGGACGACGTTCCACAACTCTGGATGCGGACCAGAAGTCGGGGCCATAGATCGTTACAGGTCGAATGGCAGAATTCTTTATATCCTTGAATAGAGACGGTCAGGCATGCTCTTGTCACAGGGCTGCACTTGAGTCACCACTTCAGCCATGTAGTGCTTAAATGGGCGGTTACCTTCCAGTGGCTGCCGTGGATGTAATAGTATTTGAATTGAAGTATTTTATAGCGGTCATCGGAACGTCCATCCCATCAGTGTTCAGGGTACCAGTCTCGTCTATGTCAGCTGTTATCCACGCCCCACTTGAGCTTGCTGCTGCATTTCTTCTTCGCTTTGTGACGTCAGCATGACGTCATCGGCGCAGTGTAGCATACATAACAGACTTCAGGAGGTCGCTCGTCATGGCATTTATGAAGATTATGAAGAGAAGCAAAGAGAGGACTGAGAACTGATGTTGGCCGTCGGATATGTAGAATTCTTCTGACTTTCTCGCAGCCGCTTGCACTTGAGGTAAATATGCTTCCTCTTGATGATTTAGCTCGCACTGTTTGACTTTATTCTAAGAGTTTTTTGCGCAGACTTTTACTTTTTATTCTACTTCATGATTATACGCTCAACAATTTTGTCAACGAATTTAAACATTGACAACAACAAGATATTGACCATGAACTACGTGGAAGCATGCAAGTTCACTATAAAAGATGTAGAGAGATAAGTCGAAATAGAAAGGTTTAAACCAGAAACAATGGCATCAGAGATCTCAGAAGTTTTCCCTGAACTCGTAGCAAATTTGGGAGGGCTTTTTTATACAAGAACAAGAAGAAAAGAGGAGAAGCAAAATTGTTTTCACTTTTTTTGCGCGAAATAGTGAATGTCACTAAACTTGCTAGCTAAGGAACGACTTTTTTCAGACAAATGGGTTATTTCTCTGCCATCTTCCCCACTTACCTGCTCCACTTCTTTTTGTTCTTCGCGTGAAACATTGATTCCCGTTTTGTGTGAGCAGAGCACATGCTCTAGGAAGGAGAGAAGAACACAGGGAAGATCCACGCAAAAAAAACGCTTTGGCAATTATTAAGACTAGATATTCATGAAAAAAAAACTCGTGAGAAAAGTTAAATACAATATAAGTAATATCGCGCTTAGTCCGTATATATATATATATATATATATATATATATATGTGTTACGAAAATACTCCATAATAATGCAAAATTCTGCACCGGTGAGGTGCCGAACCATTGCCATGCACCTGATAGGCCAGCACTCTACCTTTCCACCATTATCGAAAACTATGTAGCTTTGATAAGGCAAGTTAGTTTCTCTCATATGGGTAAATGAACTTTTATGTGAATGCATACTTCCAAATTTGCAAACTACCTTGCTATATAATAACGGGCTTATTCTGCCACGTGTGTGCGTCTGTGCATGCGTGTGTCTCAATCAAAAAATTCCAAAAAGAGAGAGAGGCGGATACTATGGCGTCGGTTTGGTGCGCTGGAGCCTCAAGGCGGTAAAATCGGGTGAGGCGAGTACTATGGCGTCGAATTCGTGCCCCGGAGCCTGATAGCTGTAAAATGGAGTGGGACGGGTCCAGCGGGGTTGAAATGGTGCGTGGGAGCCCCAACGCAGTAGAATGGGCTTCCGTGGTTCCTTCGCATGTCTCTTTCCCAGCATGTCTCCTGATGCGGCTAACATCTCTTCTTCAAAAAGAACCAAGTGTAGAACTGACGTGTTTAGGGTACAACCATGAAATCTTTTCATCTATGCTTGAATTTTCGGGTAAAAAATTGAAGAAAGCGTTGGTAAAAAAAACGGTTCTAATTTTACAAAAAAAAATGTCGCTACTGTTATTTCTTATTGATCGGCGATGACGAGCGAAGCGAACACCAAAGTAAGCCTGAAGTCCGGCTTTAGCCAGACGTTCAGGCTTGTGTAACAAATAATTCGTTGGGTTGCTTAAAATATCACGTTTCAAAAGTGTTCACAACATAACATATAGTGTAAGTACACAAAACTGATGTTTCTTATGGTCTTTCTTACTCATGGTCTTGCAAGAATGTTCGGATAGAATTATCAAAGCTTATTTCACATATCTTCAATTGGAAAGTAGTGCTTTACAGCAGATTGTTTGCCCTGTCTTAAACTCGGTGTGCAACTAGCTCTAATGATGAAAATAGGACCGACTGCTCATAGGAATCTTTTCTTACTTTTAGGCAGTTTCTTGAAGATTAATTACAAGGCGGAGGATACTTCTGGGAAGAGCTCTATGAAAGCTTTATAGTACTTTTGCATCCTCATACTTGCATCCTTCAAGCGATTCATAAGGCGACGGTGCCATTGTGGAGTCTGCTTTTCACTTTTCGTTACACACATCGTAGTTTTCTGTAATCGGCGTGGTGATGGAACACGACCCCTTCCTCCCTTTCTTCTTCTACTCCAACGTTCCTGCGGTAGTTATCAGTTGCTACCAATTCAATATATTTGAAATTCCATGTGCTTCGGAAAACAAAAAGTCAGAAAACAGCTGAGGAACAATTGGCAAATGAGAAAATCGGTAAGTGACAAAACCGACGAAACGCCAAGTAGTAGAAGAAACAAATTTACTGGAATATTGTTGAAACATTGGTATTGAAATATTTTCATTTTTATTCTATTCTATTTTTATTCTAAAATCTATGAAGTATCTTTGAATTCTGATTAAAGTCTAAAATACGACCAAAAAGAAGAGTCAGGTGCGTCAGTCGAATTACAGAGGAACGTCGAAAGCGAAAACGAAAAAAATCAGCATATTTTTCCTACAATATGACAATGGGACGACGCAAGCAAGTTTTTGCAAAAGAATTGTAAATTCGACATGACTTCTGGGGATTTAATGACCAAAAAAGCTCAGATTCAGTGCACATTGTTAGGTCTGGGAGATCGCGGATAACTTCTTCACAAGAGGATATTCTTCACAAGTGAAAAATCTTAGTTGGTTTTTTTTTAGGGCAGGTTCCCCCTAAAAAACAGTTACCTCGCCGTTTTTTTCTCACCTCCTAGTTTTTTTTAGAATTTTGATGGGACAAAGTGGGAAAAATAGCATTTTTCCAATCTTTGTCTCATCAAAAATTTAGATAAAGGGACTAAGGAAACATTAATGAGCAAAATTTCTCCTTCATGGATTTTCTGGTTCTCTCAAAGTTTGGATGAGACAAATCCAAAAAACTCGCGAAATTTTTAATTTTGTCTCATCAAAATTCCAAGAAGACCGGGAGATGGCAAGAAATAACAATATAATTGCCTTGTAGCGCAGACCTTCTTCTCTAAAACTACCTAGATTTTTTCTTTTGCTCCTCTTATTACAAAGTTATTCGCGATCTCTCAGACCTACCAATGTGCACAAAATCGGAGATTTTTGGTAAGCACATCTTATTTAACCCACGTTTAAACTGCAGTAAACTACGTATAATTAAACTCTTCATGTTTTAGAAGTGGTTTCAAACTTCTAACTCTTTTGCAAAAATTTGTCTCAGACGGGTGTCGAACCTACGATGTCTCATCATTACATTGTCAACACGTTATAATAATTGATTTCTTTAATTGGGCCGGATACGAGGTTGTTACTGTCCTTTATTCGTGACTAACTTTTCGGCAATATCGCCTTCTTCAGAGCATGAAAGGGTGAAATCGAACGTGATTTATCCGATCAAACGCCCAATCCGTCCAACAAAGAAAGTCCTAAGTTTATTGTTGGGCCTCATAGCTACAAGTAGAACAGAACATCGTACCTTAGGATCGAATAACTATCCTGCCACTGCTAAATACCTGTTGTATGGTGATTAGAGCAGTCAAATATCAGCCTTGAAAAAAGCGCGAGTTCTATTTAAGGCTGATATTTATTTATATTTTCCGCGTAATGCAGAGGAATTCCCCTCGACTCATTTTTGGGCGCTTGGAGTGGATCCAAAAAGCCTCCAGAGCCTAGCGCGCCGCAATTCTACATTTGCACGAAAAAAAAATCGTGGTCTTAACTGCAAAAAAAAACTCTGTTATGACGCCGCACCCGCCGTGACCACCTAATGTAGTGGAGTCACATGATTTCCTTTTGCCATCCTTTGATTGGAATACATGGTGGTCTAGCTATTTCTACTATGTATTCGCCACCACACTGCACACAGGAAATCATATAAACAATGCATGAACTCATGCAATCAACCTCGTTGTTATCCTGACAAATTTTGCACTCCGATGTAGTGCAAATATGATCATATAGGCGATTGCGAATGAGCATTTGCCTAAGATTACTAGGGGGAGCTCCATGATGGCAACAGATTCTTCACGATTCGTGATTCATGATTAGCTACACGCGAGCAACACGTTACACATTTTCAAAACAAAATGTTGGAGCTTCCATATTGTCCTACGTCTGAAACTAAATGCAATATTTTGTAATTTATGCAATCATTTAGTATTACTCTTCGTAATATTTTATAATGTATGTAATTATCTAATACTACTCATAAATTTTGTTCTGGTTTTTGTGCCATCCTTCATTCACTACTGCCCTCCGCACAATCCCTTACGACTCGCTTCCCTTGCAACCCTCTTCCTTTACGACCCCCGTTGGGAAAATGTCGTCACATACTTGACCGTGGTAATCCGTGCGTAGTACGAAACCTACTAGAAAATGAAGTGAAAACCACTGACTTCCTTCCTTTATTTGTAATAGTCATTCCTTTATACAGAGTTGTAGATCTTTTCTAAAGAAGGAAGCTAACTGAAACTAAAGAACCGTGCTTTTGTAATCCGACAGTTCCTCCCTAGTTAACGGTCGTGCTAAATACTCCTTAAGATGACAGATTTAAAATCGTTCTATCGATGAAGGTGGAAATCTAGCAAGGGTAAGCACCTTCAACAAATGGTACAGCTAATCAATAATTTTCTGATGTGAGCAACCAGAAATTGCTTATCTCTTTCACAGCATTTGCAATCCGAAATTCACAAATGCAAAGACACCTGTAAAACTTCACTTGAACGACAATTTACCCTCATCTGTGAACTACTTCAATAGGTCATAATTTGTGTTGACTAAACAGCTTACGAAGTGTTCTCAATGGTGACTTTTTTCAAACGGTAAAATGAGTACATACTTTCTTGCAAGTCGTTGTCGCCGAAATCGGAATTTGAACAGATGTTCCTTCTAGTAGGCCGGAATTGCATGCAGCGAACACTGATATTACTTTGTAGTTGTTATTCTTTTTTTGCTTTGCAGAACTAGCACTCAAGGAGTTCTGCTTAACTCCAACATCCTCGCATAAATACTGAATACGCATACTGAAGGAAGTCCTCCCCACGAGCACAATCTGGCAATTAAAAAAACTCTCCTCAAATGAAAATCTCTCTTAAGCTTGTTTCTACTTTACTGTTATATGAGCCCTAATTAGTTAGGATATGAATAAACGTAGCCGTAGTACCAGAAGGATCCTGTTTAATTCCTACATAATAAGTTTTTCTTGAGAGAACTCAAGTGATTTTCTTACATGATGCTAGTGCTAAATTCTCATAAATTAGCATCAGGTTTTCAATCAGCTCTTATCCGGTTTTCCTGCTTCAATTGACTTTGCTTTAGGCATCATGTCGTACAAGTTAGTGATTCCTAAGCGGTTACTTACCTACTATTCCAACAAGCTTGAAACGATTTTAACGCGTTTCAAAGAAGACGGGTTGGAATCCGTCAACCTTTCTGGCACAGAGGGAGATCCCTTACCCTCCTTCATTCGAGATAGTCTTCAGCGACTAGAAGATGGAGCAGGAGCTATCGAAGCAGCCATTTCAAAGACTGAGCGCCAGTTGCAAGATTATGCTACCGAATTAGCCAACCTAACCGAAGATGAACCCAAAGACAACAATGAATTTGAAGTCTACTCGACTAAGGCACAAGAATCCTTGACCTTGGCCTTTGACTACATGCTACAACTTCAAGTTCGAATTCAAGCGTTTCGTTCCTACGCTAGTAATCCACAAGTTCCTCAGAACCTTCCATCAAGATCTAGTGATGCAAATATTGTGAATGAGTCAGCATTTTCGCCTAAGCAGCTAGAATTGCTCGCTCTTCCTATCCCGAAGTTTAGCGGTAACATTTGGGAATAGGATAACTTCTGGGAACTATTCCACTCTAATGTGCATTCACAAGGCTTTTCTGAACTTCACAAGTTTAACTATTTACTGAATGCTCTTAAAAGCGAAGCCTTAGAGTCAGTGAGAAAATTTCAAGTAACGAAAGAAAATTATGCGAAAGCTCTCGAATTCTTGAGAAATAAGTATGAGAATTCGGAGGAGCTCGTTTTTCGACTGATCGATAAACTAGACGGTTGCTCTCTTCGATCAACTGCTATTCGCGACCAACGAAGACTGTTTGAGCAAGTACAGGTTATTGTGGCTCAGTTGGTGCAGAAAGGTGAAAATGTCAATAATCAGTGGTTACTCAGGCGAATACTTTCTAAATTCCCTGACAGCACACAGCGACAAGCCCTCGTAAGAAAGCAAGCGGTTTTGGCAGACAGTCCTTTTAGCATGGACCACCTTCTCCGGCTGCTTGAACAAATCATCTCGAACGAAGAGATGGTTTCCCTCTACACCGCAAAAGACAGATCTTCTAACACAGATGGGACGGATAAAAGACCCAAACAAGCGAAAATCCCACAATTACTCTCTTGCATGTATTGCGGAGGTACCCACAATCCTTGTGTGTGACAAGTTGAAAACTCCCTATCAAAGATCACGATACCTGCGCAATCACAAGTTATGTCTTATCTGCGCGTCTCAACGCGCGACCACAGAATGTAAGAGGCGGCCATGTTTCAAGTGCCAGAAACGCCACCACACCTCGTGCTGTTTCCGGTTCGCTACAAAAATGTCAAGTTCTCCGTCTTCTCCGAAAAGGGAGCTTGATGACACAAACAAAGCTAAGGAAATCTCGACAAAAGGGAAAGAACCTAGGGCGTTCAAACCAACGACAAAGATTAACCAAATTAGCCTAGAAACAAGTTCAAATTTTCCAGAAGAGAAAGCTGTCTTGGAACTTCATTCCGTAAAATACCTGGAAAATTCGCAAACCACCTTCTTGCCCACGGGAGAGGTAATAGTGATGGACCCTAACACTAACAGACTAAGGAAAATTGCGGTATTTTTCGATACGGATGCTGAAATTTCGTTCATTGATACGGTACTGGCCGCCGAACTACGCCTCCCTACAATCAAGGAAACGAAATTACGTCTTCATACGTTCGCTTCTGATCAGGTACAAGAAACACGATCCCGCAAAGTTCCCCTCCAAATATGGGACGCGGAAGGACAACCACTCTCCCTACTCCTATTTACGCACGACATCTTAACCAAGCCATTCGTGACCGATCCGGTCTGTGCAGAAGACCTGGAATTTCTCCGTCAACAACATCTGCGGATTAACCTCACCACAAGCGGCTCAACTGTAAAGCCTTCTATCCTCCTAGGATGTGATCAGCTGTGGACACTACTCAAGAACTATGTACCACAAGTACAACTTCCATCCGGATTACATCTACTTCCAACGCGCACTGGACACTTGATGACCGGACAAGTCAAAACAATAGAGAATCACGAGGACGAGATGGGTAAATGGGATGGCTACGGGACACTGGAAGGCCAAGTTAACGTTGCTTCCATCATTCATATGAACACGGATGAGAACGAGAATTAGAAGTGGGAAAAATACTGGTCCCTAGAGTCAGCGGGAGCGGAGGACTTTTCCAGCTCTGAAAGAGAAGAAGAAGCTAGGATAGACAGCCAAGTATGGGAAAAGTTCAACCAGACAATAAAAAACGAGAAGACAGATACTATGCTCATTTGCCGTCGAAGAATATCAACATCCCATTACCCGATAACAGAGCTATAGCGCTGAGAAAACTAGTTAGCGTCTGGAACTCATTGCAAAAGGACGAAAACCTGCTCGAAAGATACAACGAAGTATTCAAGGAACAGCTACGTCAGCATATCCTTGAGAAAATTCCAAACGAATCTACACCACAAGTATCCAGAGTTCATTACATTCCTCATCATGCTGTACTAACGCCTCATAAAGCAACAACCAAACTTCGGGTGGTTTTTTGATGCGTCCGCTCATTACAAAGAATGTCCATCGTTGAACGATGTCCTTCACCGCGGTCCAGTAATACTACCACAGCTTTTCGGTGTACTTCTTCGATTTAGAATTGGAGAAATGGCAGTAACCTCAGACGTGGGGAAAGCATTTTTACAAGTTCTTCTTTATGAAGATGACTGCAACTACACATGGTGTTTGTGGTTACGAAACCACAAGCTACCACCTACGTCAAGTTACATACAAGTTCTCCGATTCACCCGAGTAACGTTTGGTTTGATACCATCTTCATTCCTTCTCGCCGGAACAATTCATTTCAGGAGGATGCCAAGCTTATAGCTGACATCAAAGAAAATTTATACGTCGACAATCTCATCTTAACTGCAGATTCGGTGGACGGCTCAGTACATATCTACAATCGAACAAAACAGGTGTTCAACGGCTTGAACATGAATCTCCGGGAGCTCTCATCTAATAACACCAAACTGATATCACAAATTGCACAGAAAGGCAAGTCACTGGAGAAATTATCTAAATTGCTGGGAATAACATGGAATCCAACATCTGATTATCTCCAGATTTCATGCCGACCAAAACACCTGAGGATATCACGAAACGAAGTGTGGCAAGTTCCCTAGCATCTATTTATGGCCCGTTAGGATGGATGCTACCATTGCTTCATAAGGCAAAAGCCTTTCTTAGGACTATTTGGAAAGAAAGATTCGATTGGGACACAGCGTTGTCTCCTGGAAGACTCCTGGAAGCGTATCTGCTCAGACATGGACGGGTTTACAAAAACTCTACCTCGATGTCTTTGTGCAAAAAACACAGAATGTGTTTTAATCACCTTCGCCGGTGCAAGTACTGAAGCCATTGCTGCAGGTATCTACTTACGCACTGAAACGACAACGAACATCATCATCGCAGGAGGTAAACTACCATCTATAAAAACCACATCATCGACAATACCGAAAATGGAATTGGATGCGGTAACTCTCGTACTCCGCCTGACTGACAAGGTTCTATAGCAGCTTCGTGCAGTGCACAAATTAAAGCTGTCTACATCCTTTCCGACTCAGAAATTGTACTAAATTGGATAAAGCGGAGACCCCTAACAGGCGTCGGTGTGAGAATCTTCAACCGATTGATGGAGATCGAAAAGATTACACAGCACCTACAAGCTATGGGCATACCAGTTCACTTTGGACATATCGCAACTCAACACTACGCGGCAGACTGCGCAACGCGAGGTCTTACTCAAACGGAACTAGCTGATCACATCTGGTGGACAGGACCAGCTATCCTCCATGATCCTCCAAAAAGTTGGTCATCCACGTTGTGGACATTCGACTATGACACTGGCTTTGAAAATGAGCATCAGGATGCTACTACTAATAAAAAGGAATCAGAAGTCATAGAGCCTCTCGAAGAACTCAAAGAAGTCTTACTAACGAAAAACAGATTTGAACAAGTTCCACAAAACCGACTTATTTGCTTCTTTGAAGAAATTCTCACTTCAGAATGCAAAACGAATTATAGCGCGAGTCTTACGCTACATTGCAATTCTTGTTGCTCGAGTGAATGCTCGAAGAGATCGTCCAATTAGGCTTTCCGCACTTCTTGAGGAGGTACCTAAGCAGAGCAACTTCCAGCTGTCAGAAAAAGAAATAGCCAGAGCAGGAAAAGTTCTGGTGAAACAGCATCAATTAGTAAAAAGCACCCCCTGCTATTCTCAAGTCCTTGCAACATCAAGTTCGAGTTCACATCAAGTTCGATCCAGATGATCTACTCAGATGCTCTGGATGTCTGGGAAAAAGCGATCTGGATGGGGAATCAAAAACACCACTATTAGTCTTGCAGAACTCTTGGTCAGCAGAAGTCCTAATTCGCGACCGTCATAATAACGGACATCCAGGAATAAGTCACACCATGTCCTTGGTGAGACAATCCTTCTGGATTCCCAAATTGCGAGCAGAAATGACACGCATTATTCGGCACTGCATACCCTGTCAAAAGTTCAACAATTTTCCCTACAAGTATCCCGAACAAGGCGATTTGCCGGCAGAACGGGTCTGCAGATCACGACCCTTCGCACACGTCGGACTGGATTACTTTGGTCCACTGTCCATTCTAAAGTGCGATGGTACAGAACGCAAATGCTATGGACGTATAATTACGTGCATGGCAACACGCCTCGTACATCTCGACGTCGTTTCTGACCTCTCCACCACAGCACTTCTCATGATGTTACGCCGCTTCTTCGCCCGACGAGGTCAAGCAGTTTCTATCACAAGTGATAATGCTCCAACGTTTACTCTTGGAGAAACCACTCTCAGCGAGTGTCTACATGCGGTCCAAAATGACCCGGCTGTGGAACGAACAATAACAAGTCGAGAAATCCAGCGGAAGCATATCATGCCTTACGCTCCATGGCAAAAAGGCTTCTATGAGAGGTTGATTAAATCAGTGAAACATTCCCTCTACAAGTCAATAGGCCTCGTTAAACTGTCCTTTGAACAATCGTCGACACTGATAATTTAAATCGAGGAACTTCTAAATACGAGGCCTCTTCTGTGTGTGGAATCACACTCACCTTTTGAACAAGTATTGAGACCCATTGACTTCCTTCAAAACGAGTTTGAAGTTCCCTATCCATTGGATGACATCGCTGAAGATGAGAGAGATCCTTCTTATCTCCCACCTGGAGAACAAGTCCTTCTAAGAACCAAGACACAAACTATAAAAGCTCTACAAACATCCTGTAAGTTCACAGAGAAGTTTTGGCGAGATCAATATTTGCTTGCTTCGCATCAACGCGAAGTAGGAAAAAACAGAAGTTTACGATATTCTCCTAGAAAGGATGACATTGTATTAATTAACGAACCAATACTACCTCGACATTCGTGGAAAATGGGAAGAATACACGATCTGATAATGAGCTCAGAAGGAGTAATACGCAAAGCGGTCATCATGCTACCATTTCATCGCCAGATACGCAGACCGATAAACCTTCTGGTTCCACTAGAACTAGAGGATGAGAAACGAAAGAACGAGGACTCTCCAGTACAAGTACAAGAACCCAAATCGGCTTCATCGTCCACTTCCACAGAGAGAATTCACGAGTCTGAAAACTGTCCTGAGTCCATACCCAGTAGCAATAAACAGACAAGTCGATATAACCTACGACCAAGAAGACAAGTAGATTATAGAGGAATTCTCTCAATTATTCGTGCAAATCAATCCGCTACGCTACTCACCATTTTGTTGATTCTGGCAATAGGAGACTTATATTCCGACGAGGCATACCAACATTCCTCAAGCACCAGACCCATTCGTTGCATAGATGGAGGTGTGGGACTTATTTCACCGCCTCACATACCCTATCAAGTTTGTGCCGCAGAATTTTGTCGAACTTACGGAGACCCGCAAATGAATGTAACATTGCGGTTTCCCTCACAAGTTATATTACACGATCATCAAGTACAGTGGAAGTTTACGGAGAACGAAACCACGACAATTATATAAACACAGTGTCCAGCCGCAGCGTTCTGCCAAAACATCGACTGCATCTTCTGCTCCGTTGCAATTCTCAACCCAGAGTGCTGGCCAGCTGAAACTATCATCGCCGTCACAATTCTCCTCTACTTTGTCATCTCCGGGTGTTACATGTTTTTATATGTGCCTATCTCTCTTGGTTGGCCAATACGCCTAATGACAAGTCTTATTTGTCGTTGTCTTAGAGCTCTCATCAACGGCATTACACGAAGGACGAGGAGAGAACATAAGAATCGTCGACGAGAGGTCGACCTGATCAAGCTGTTGGCTATCTTGTACATACCTACTTTTGCTATGGCCGAAACAAAAGGTTGTCAACAAGTAAACATATTCTCCCACGTATCAACAGTCTGCTCCCGCTTTGATGATGACCAAACCTGCAAGGTCCAACTTTCCGGAGTTCTGAAGATTAATCTATTCAAGCAACATGCTTGCTTCAAACTACACCACAATTCGACTTCATTGCATGAGATTCACGTTCAGTAGAAATCACTCATTTTGCTTTCTGAACCCGTGACAGACGTCTTCACACGCGACACGAACTACGGTATAGGGAACAGCAAACGCTGTCCCCATAAGGGATCATGTAAGGGAGGAAAGTGTGCAGATATAAATGCAACAAATCTGCTACCAGAATTGGAACATGGGAACGAGTATCCGGGAATTACAGCATGTGTGGAGTCCTGCGGAGGCCTCGGATGCGATTGTTTCTATTGGAGCTCGGGATGCCTGTTTTACCGCATTTATTTAATGCCTACCACTCCACAAGTTTACGAAATCTTCCACTGCAATCGATGGAGAGAAGCAGCAAAAGTCGAGATCACACATTACGACGCTGTCAAAGGAACAGCTGAGTCGTACTTGGCACATCTGCGACCAAATATCCCAGTGTTATGGAAGTTTTTTACACTCACTCTAAGTTCCATAACAGTGCCACCAATTCCACCCTTTAATTCGCCATTCGTTACGGATGGAAACCACACGACCATTTGGCACTCAAACAGAAAACCTGCCCTGCAGTGTCCGAATCACACGACAGCGATGAACCTCGACTGCGACATTGCAGAAGACTGTACATGCTATCCGGCCGAGACCCAAGCCAACTGTAAATGCAGACAAGTTGATATCTCCTCATGGTTTGACAACATACAACATCGTCTCCCGGTAGTTTTACCGCCAGTAACATTCCGACAAACTCGAGAAGGACAAGTTCAAGCCACAATATCAAGCATGACTAGGGGGGCGGTCGTTAGGTACCCACAGCCGCCGCGACAGCCGATCATTAGGGAAAAAGATTGGCAACGGCGATCGTTAATTGCGCTGCGCAATGTCAGCAGAGCACTGCGCTGCGTTTGCCTCATGCCCCGCACATCACATCCTTCATCAACGACTCTCATCGTCTAATGAGGTGCGAAACATGCCTCGCAGGGGCACGCTATCTCCGCTATTGACTCCGTATGGAGTATCGATCGTTTACGTATAAAGATATCTCGAACGACTGCACACGAGATACTAGAAATAGGAAATAATTATACGTTTTATTTGCGTAAAGGAAAAAAAAACCGAAATCTCACAAACTACTGCAGTATCTTACATGGATCTAATAGTCTATCTTACATGGATCTAATAGATAAACACAAATATACATCCATATCTTCTATACAATTTTTTCAATCACACATCTACATCTTTCAAAAACCAGGTTCTCGGTTCTACACCGTTTAACTTTTACTACGTTGCTAAGTTTTTGCCTTTTTGTTCCTTGAACCCTCGTAGAAGGCAACTCTATCACGTAATTGCAATACAAACACTGCTCATGACCTCAGTGATGTAGTGATGGATGGGCGTGGTTTAGCGATCACAGGTAACCCAAGATATGCCTGCGCTGGCCTACCGACAGCCTCTTCTGCAGGCACTTATCCGGCTGCAGATAACTGGTTGCGGGTACCTAACGATACGCACCCGCATGACTACGTCCGAAATAATTTTCGACATTCAAGATGACTTCAAGACCAACATCATTGTGGACAACGCCATCTGCACAATAGAAAATACTGTTGTAAGCGGATGTTATCGATGCCAAGAGGGAGCCTACGCAAAAATTATGTGCATTTCAAATAAACCAGCTCAAGCAGAAATAATATGTCCCACGTCAAGTTTCACTGTACCTTGCGATCAGAACGGAAAGACTTCGGAGCTACAATTTAGCTTCAGAAACGTAAGGATCACCCAGACGTGCACGGTCTCGCATGGAACAGTAGTCAAAAGTTTGAAAATCAGCGGTATTCTCAACTTCACAGATACTGCGACATCCATTCTGAATAAGTGGCTACGAGGTACTCCAAGTAGTGACTTCGATATACAGTGGCCTGATATTTGGCACATTGTAGATGTTTTCCTACAGTGGTACAAAATACACATCATATGCGTGATCACTTTAGTCATAACTCTAGCTCTAACTTATCTCTATTAAATTACGGCTTTCGGATTGTCAGATGTACGATCAGGCTCATAATAAGACTAATCCGAACATGGTTCCGCCTAGTGCTAGGGACCTTATGTTGTTTTCGGAGCAAGAGTAGTTCAAAACCACACTCAAAATTTCTTTGGGCTCCGTCCTTCACGACTAAATTTGGATTACCTACACAAGTTAGATTCTCTACACATCTATATTTGTATATCACAATTACCTTCAACATCACAATCAATTTCCTCATTTTCTACAATTTTATTTTTTAGCATGGCAATCAGAGAAATGGACGAGGATCTCGTCAATCTGTCGGTATTCATGAACGACAAGAAACCAACTACAAGTTGCCTCGAAAACAATCTCACGTTGACATTTGACGGCCTTCACCGACAAGTTGATACTGCAGCAATTATCCGAGTGGACTGGATGCACATGAAGGGAGACCTATCCGTAACCTTTAGAGCCCCAGAAGAACAAGTTATCATCCTTAATCGGATTCTGAGAGCAGCAAGCGTTGCAAAGGAAAAGATTGTTAGAGTAGCGTCGAATTACCTGCTGACAAGTAAATGGTATGCCGCACAAGTTGACCCCGTCCGACTCTTGGAAGAGACAGGTTCAGCGGAAAACGGCGGATATTTCCGAAGTCATTCCAATGGCTAACAAGGAAACGAAACGCCTTTCCACACTCATCAAGGATGTCGGAAGCGAATTGTAAGAAGCAGAAAGGAACGTCTACGAATAAAGAATTCACGACAAGACGGAACTCTACAAGAGAATAGCCTACACTCTACAAAACAGACTGCAAGTGCAACAGCAGGACATCCACGCCTTGACACTACAAGTTCGAAAACTGGAATCCAGAACAAACGCGACGAAAACAGATGAAGAGGAAAAATCCGATGCGATGAACAACACGACATCACCAAAAAGGCTAGAACTGACTGGCCTACAAGTACAAGTAAATTGCGAAACACGGCACGCACAACAAGTTTCTCCTAATCACGAACAAGTGAACGATGAATACTATGACAATGACGTTTACTACAAGACTCCGAAAAACAATCAAGAACCAAGGTCAGATCCTGATTACTTCGAACAGATGATTGACGAGGTAAAGGAATATAGCAAAGACGAGCCGATGGATGAAGACCACGTGCCTGCGTTACAAAACATTTCAAGCGATGAGGAAGATGCGCGCGATAACAACAAAGAAATAGATGACGAAACTTGGAGACGCAGAAGATTACGCGAAGACCTACTGCAGATGGAACAAGTTCTTCGAAATTTTCCATTCCGAAAAATTGGAGAATCCTCACGCGGTGTTGAAAATTGGGTAAAATGCGCCTTCTGCAACAGAGTCGGGCAACATTATTCTGACTCCTACCCACAAGTAACAGATGAGGATGAACGGTACAATATCTTACGTTATGGAGGGCTCTGCAAGCACTGCCTTGATCAATGCCAACCTGACAAGTGCAAGTTCAAGCCGAGACGATGTTGGTACTGTGAAAGAATTAGAGGAACTATCGCAGATGACCTAACGTCGGACGACGGAGGACATCATCGCGCCCTTTGCAATGTACCAAACGCGAGGAACACCTTACGACGCAGGATCGAGGAACTCAAGAAAGAGCTCGACGGATGAGGACCAATAGTGGGCGGGAGTGTCGACAAGTCGACTACAGTTGATAAGTAGATAGGGTCATTATTTTGCTCTAGTATAGATTCTTCTTTGCTATGTTTATGTTATTCTGTATGTTACATTTATCTTTTTTTGCCTAGCGGGCTTTATGACTCATGTTTACATATATGTGTACTGTATATAAGCATGCATTCCCTATGCTTGTGGCGCTCTAAAGGCTGGATAAACCTATTGTGAGCAAGTCTCGGAACAGTCGAACAAGTCATACAAGTCCCGCGTGGCAGGGAAAAAATCCCCAACAAGTGAATCTACCACAAGTTACCACAGCGGGGGTATTTAGGGAGGGGTGAGCGAAATCACCCCGGATCCCGCAATCTACAACCCCATTTTTAGCTTTGCCTCTTTTTACGATTCAGATTCAGGTTCGTTGTATGCTGCCTGTGACCGAGAAGACAAAGCCGCTGAAGCAAAGATGTGTGCTGTGTATAAACGAGCAATGTTTGAAAGCAGCTTACGCCGATTGCTTTCGCACCTCAAAATTTGCATTTGGTACTTTGAAGAAACAATCCAATGAAAAATGCCTTTTGAAGAAGGAGGACACACTGCTCGACTCAATTGTCGGTCCAATGAAAAATGCCTCTTTTTCCTTTTCTCTGTTAAAACGAGAAGCTTCTGCAAAGAAGCTTCAACAGCGTACCCTCCACTTTCTTGTTTTTCCTCTCCTTTGCCCGATACTTTTTGATCACCTTGTTGGTTATTTCCACTTTTTGAAGTTTTTCTGTGTTATCCCAGGTCATTCCGTTCTTTTTTAAAATTGTTTCGTGCCGCATGCGATGTTCTCTATGCACAATGCACCGTTTTGTCAACTTGACACTCTATTTTAATGATCTGACAAGATGAGAATCAACTTACTTACTTAGATACATAGATGACCCGTCTTCACTGGACGTGCGTGCCCCAGCATCTCTTCCACTCGTTTCGTTCCCTCCCCATTGTCATCCAAGATGTTCTCACATTTCGTGGGTGACGTTGACGAAGTCCTTCAGCCGTATCCAGCTGAGTTCTCAGCTAGCCCATCCGTGTAGCGAACATGTCAGCCTATCTCGTTGGCATTCTCCCTTGAGGGCGTATAACAACTCATGGGATCCACTCTTGCGTTCTTTCAATCCATCTATCGTCTATTCTTCTCATATTGTGACCAGCCCAACTATCCTTTGTTTTCGATATGTATTCCGCTGGGTCGCGAAGATGGAACATTGCTCTTAAGTCGGAGCTACGAAGACCGGCTAGGTGTTATGTGCGCTAGCTAAACTTCAGAAGGCATCTCTCAAAAGCTCTGGGTAGTAAGTAGCTTCCTAGACCTTGCAGCGATGTCTGCCCACGTCTCCACTGCGTAACAGAGCGCTGGAAGAACTGTCGAGTCGAACAGATGAGCACGAAGATCTTGGTCCCTCGGTTGGTCCGTAGCTTCACTGACGGCTGCAAATGCTGCCCATGTTGCTCTCTTTCTTCTATTCAGTTCTTCCTTCAAGTCGTTTTCCATGTTCATAGAACGTCCGAGGTATACGTATGACGAAGTTTCCACGATTTGGGAGCCTTCAAGTTGTGGTCCTCTGTCCTCGCAGTAGGCGTTCTTCATGAACTGGGTCTTCTTTCTGTCAATTCGCAGTCCTATTCTTTTCCCTACTTCGTTCAATTCGTTGAGCATCGTTTCTGCTTCATTGGTACTGCTCGAAAAGAACGATGTCGTCCGCAAAAGGAAGGTTCGAGAGAAATTTTCCATCAACATGTATGCCTCTTTCTTCCAGGGAAAGTGATCTCATTATCTCATTATCCATTGCAATGCAGCCGTTTGCAATGCAGCCGTGAACAGCAACAACTTCGGCGATATAGTATCGCCTTGTCGTACCCACTTTCCAATGGGTATGGTGAGAGGGCGGCAGAAAAGCTGTATCCTATTCGTGCATCGATCGTAGCAATTGGCTAATATCCTCACATACGACGCGTCCACACCTTGATCGACCAGAGCTGGCAGTACTGCGTTTCGTTTCTTTTTTTATTCGTTTCTACGCTGTCGAAGGCTTTCTCATAGTCGACCACGGTTAGAACAAGGGGCAGGAGGTATTCCCGGGGAACCTCTATGACCCTCGACACGGTCTGGATGTGGTCCAAGCAGCTGAACCCCTGACGGAATCCGGCTTGTTCTTGAGGCTGAGCTTTATCCAGCGTCCTGGATACGCGCGTGAGGATGATCTTGGTGAAGACTTTGTATAACACGCTCAGCAAGCATATCGGACGGTAGTCCCGAAGGTCCTCACGGTCACCTTTCTTATGGATAAGAACGGTTCGCGAGGTCTTCCACTGGTCTGGAATAATATTTTTCTGAAGGTAGGATGTCATGTGCGCTGCTAAGATTACATGAAGCGGATGCCCACCAGCACGAAGAAAGTCTGAGGATATAAAATCAGATCCGATGCCTGTGCCAGATTTCATGCTCTTGATAGCGACTCGTACTTCCGAAGGGAGAATCCGTGGTGGAGCTTCACCACTGGGGATGATCGGGCTTGACACACAAGTTGATGAACGGAAAAGGTTCGAGCAGAACCTCTCCGTAATGATTTCCATCTCACGACGAGAAGACGTGCGAGTCCCGTCTTTGCTCAGCAAGGCTACTAGCGGAATATTATATTCGCGGAGATCCCTGCGCCACTTCTTTCAACTTGTTCTTCTTTGTGCTGCTTTCAAAATCTTCTTCTGCCTGTATTTTGAAAGCAACGCTCTTCTTCAGCTATTGTTTGTTAGTAACCGTTCAATGTGCGATGAATTTGGATCAAGCCTCAAAGTCCATCTTCATTCCAACAATTCCTTAGTGGTCTTCGAAGTCCGATCCAAGCTTGTCGTGCGCGGCTTCGAGGCACGCCCAGCTCCGGCTCGCAATCCTCTGAGCAGCATCTCGTAGTCTACGTTTGGGTCCTCCTCGATATGACTGTCAATTTGGGACAAGGAGTTCCCATGAAAAAGGCGAGCGGCGGACAACAGCCCGGAGAGACAATTGCCATTTTCATTCCGGTCCCCTTGTCCAAATCCTTCAATCCTGTATTCCTTTCCTAGTTTTGCGTTGAAGTCTCCGACAACAATTTTGTAGAAGGACTTCTCGTTGCGGATGGCTTCCTCCAACTCCTCGTAAAACGCGTCCAATACGGATTCATCAGCTGCTGATGTTGGTGAGTAGCAGTTGATGATACTGATGGATTTTTGGCGCAGAGGGCGGAGGCGAAGAATGGCCAGACGAGGTGACAGGATCTCGTGAGAATCGACGAGATGGACGACAGATGGGTGCACAACAAAACCAACACCGCCTACATTTCGCGACGGAACCTTCTCTCCACGAATGACGAGTGTACCGTCATTCATCTGTCGTGCGTCGCTCCTTCTGCACTTGGTCTCCTGCAGAGCAATCACGTGAAATTTGATATGCTCTGCAGCTCGGAGAAGGGCATGCAGGTCAGCGTCTGTGGAAACTGTTCTCGCGTTGTAAGTACCCAGTCTCCATGGCGAGTCGTGCGTGTGTCGCCTTGGTCCAGAATCAATGACGTCCTGAGCAACCTGAGATTTGATCGCCTCTCACCGGTCGCCATACCGTCCGACGTCTGAGACGGCAGGGCCCAGTGTGCAGGGTACTGAGGCAGTGAATATGCTGGAGTGGCAAAGGGACTTCTCCCCAAACTAAGCAACCCTGCCACGGCGAGCTTAGCTTTCACCACAGGTCGTCGCCCAACCTATATGGATCAGGGAACCACCTTGCGACATTTTGCCAAGAAGGTGGTGAATCTTAGCAGTGGTTTACTCTTAGCTAGGCTTCCGATTCTGAGAAGTCGGAATGTCGGATGTGTCGAACTCCATCTCAGCATGGAAGACCCTGCAGGAGGACGAACCTCCGCTCTGCATCGCAGTTCGACGCTCAGAGTCACTTCCACGCCACTATGAGGCGGTAAACCGTTGTGGAGGATGAGAATCAATAGAACTAAAAAAAACAAAAATGTTATATATCACTCGATGAAGAAGTACTTATTCTTGAGGGAAGTTTCATTTCAGTGAGGATCAATAGATCTAAAAAATTGAAATGGAACCTCCCTTAAGAATAAATATTTCTTCATCTAGTTTCATATAATATTTGGTTTATCCTGAATGTTTTTTTATTTATATGTGCATTTTTCACTTTGAAGAAAAAGCCCAATACTTGTCCATTAGCTCAATACAGTGATAAATGTTGACAGGAGAGTTCATTTCACAAGCGTTCTCCGTCGTAGGTCTTTTATAACAATAGAATTATGGAAGAATTTTATGACACACATGAGTACCACACAACAAAATATCTGAGTTAAAAGCATCACCCCACGAATCTGAGGTGGTGCAGATTTCAAGTGGAGTATTTGTATACGGGATGGGAGACTACGGAGAGGGAGGTGATTTCGTCCATTTCTTGCTAATTGCCGTAAAAAACGTCCTGTAAGATGCGGCGCCGCACAAGACTGGCGCGCTCCAATCGAACCTCTTGTACAAAATGGTGCGCCAAAACGAATGAAGCCGTATCTTCCGGGCCGTTTTTTACGGCAATTAGGAAGAAATGGACGGAATCACCACCCTCTCCGTAGCCTCCCATCCTGTATACGAATACTCCACCTGAAATCTGCTCCACCTCAGATTCGTAGGGTGATGCCTTTAATTCCAAACTGGGGCGGGTGCAGTGTAGCGGTTAGAAGTTCCGCTTCCTGCACGATTGATCGGAGGTTCGAGCCCGCCCTACTGTTTACAAAGCATTTCATCCTCAGGGGTCGATAAATTGGTGCCAGACTTGTCTGGGAGGATGAAAACACTGACTTGACACAACGGCTAGCCACCGCAAGTCATTTTATAGGCCAGTTACACGTTCGTAAACCTCAAACGATTCTGAATTTCTGAATTGAAGTGAACATAGGGGGTCCATCCCAAGCGGACATCGAAGCACCAGAATCTTTATCCTTTTATCCTTTCAAATTCCAGATCGAAAATATTTCATACCGATCGATGTAGGTGTAGCTCTGCCGTGAAGAATTCGTAACCGGATCAACCTTCGAAAGAAACTGAGGACTGCCCATGTTCGACTGTCTTTGAATCTCGGCATTTGAAACGTAATTTTAATTGATTTTCTTGAGCTGTAAGATTGGCATTGATATTTATTAGCAGCTAACGCTTCGGCGTTTTCGCCTTTGTGAGAGCCTGAAAAAATCAAAACCATTAGTGATCTATTCTCTCAAGCACCTCATCACCCTACAGAAAGCATCCAAACGATAGGTAAACTCAAACAGGAACACATTAGCAAATGCTTACCTCATTCGCTAGACTTGGTAACGCAACAGACCACCACGTACCACAATTACGAGTCAGAAGGATTTTTTATAGGGACGTGACGGCTCGTACAGATTTTGATATGGGGCTAGTTCGCTTGTGACCGCAATACACTCATCACTACTTTCCATTTTTGGAGATTTGGAGGTGATCCAAAATGCCTCTAGTGTTCTGCCTGCTATCATCTCGAACTCGAACGATAGTATCGTAACCTCTACCTGTATTTCAGAGTTTTGATGGCTTATTCTTCGGTGTGCTCCAAACGGGGGTGGAGAGTTTAGATTTTGCGAGTTTATCGAGATGCTCCTTGTCCCGAACACACAGTGGGCGTTCCGCTTCCCTCATACAATCGTCACCGCACAACCTGCACGCGATACGATACACCACTCCTGATAGCATACAATCACCTTCAATGCCATACGAGCAAATCGCGCAGCTGGGAGTTGTGCAGAGTCGGTCATACGCACGATTACGCAGCAGCTGACACTTGAGGTTTGCTGGTGGTATTTCCACAACCCTTACGTCGTTCTGAAGATCAGCTTTTCGCGATAGTTCCGTACCGCTCTGCTCATATCATCAGGTACGTAAGACAAATAGAACGGATAGGTACTCGATGAGACTCTTGCCGCCGTCCTGCGCCACTTAGTCTTCCATATCCCATTTCGCAAGTAAATATGCACAATCAAGAAAGCCAACCAGTTGTCTAATGGCTTCTCCCTTGCTTCTCTCTTGATGTGCGAACACTGCTCGTTGAGAAGACTGAAGCACGTGTCTAATTTTGCCTGTGTTAGGCAGACGACGCAACAATCATCTATGTAACGACAATATAGCAGAGGTTTGCTGTCTATTATAGGTTTTTCAATCTTGGACATAAAAACAATAGCAAGAGTAGGCGCCAACCTGTACCATGGATAGGCTTCTAAGTTGTCGGTAGTACTATCCCGACCATCGAAAAATAGAGCAATTCAATGTTGTGTTCGATGTTCGATGGTTTGTCCTCAAACTGACAGCTGACTGTATATACCCGATACTCGTTTTGATTTCTTCTCTCATACTCAACATTTCCCTCTTTTTTCTGTAAAAAGTTTTTAAAACAACTCGCTCTAAAGCAAGTCTGTCAGGCTTAGTGCGGAACGCACTGTATAATTTACACTCTTTATCTTGTCTTCGTACTTATATTCTCGCGTTTCTTCTTATCTATTAGGTAGGTGCAAAAGAAATGCAGGTTTTTTTGTTTTATTAGTTTCAACACTATTTTTTTTCGATAAACTAAGGCTTTTTATGAGGTGTTACACATTGTTGGAAAGCTTATTATATGAGTCTTTTAAATATGCATATGGAATTTAATTCAAGTCGCTTATTATAAAAATAATTTGGTTTTTATTTTCAGATGTCTAATCGCAATTTTCGTCAAATTTACTTCTACGAGTTCAAACTGGGCCGGACTGCCGCTCAAACCGCTCGAAATATCAACGAAGTATGGGACCAGGGAAGTATCAACGAATGCACAGTACAACGTTGGTTCCAAAAGTTTCGTGCCGGCAACACCAGCCTCGAAGACGACCCACTTGATAACGACTTATTGAAGGCGACAGTCGAAGCTGATCCACGCAAAACCACACGAGATATTGCCAAGGAGCTCAATGTCGATCACACTACAGTTGTTCGCCATTTGAAACAGATTGGTATGACCAAGAAGCTTGACAAGTGGGCTACACATGAATTGACCGAAAGTCAGAAAAATCGCCGTTTTGAGATGTCGTCGGCCCATCTTTTGCGCAATGAAAACGATCCATTTCTCGAACGGATTGCGACTTGCGATGAGAAATGAATACTTTATGATAACAGGCGACGATCTGCCCAGTTGCTGGACCAGAAAGAAGCTCCACGACATCACCCGAACTCGAAAACTCACCAAAAGAAGATTATGATTACGGTTTGGTGGTCTGCAGCGGGTATGATCCACTACACCTTTCTGAACCCGGGTGAAGCAATTACAGCAGAAAAGTACTGCCAGCAAATCGACGAAATGCACTTAAACTGAAAGTACACTGAAACTGAAACTGCGAAGTTTATGCTTGGCGTAGATCAATGAAAAGGAGCGATCTTTCTTCATGACAACGCTAGATCTCACGTCTCACGGCAAAAGCTGCATGAGTTGAACTATAAAACTCTGGATCATGCACCATACTCGCCAGACCTTTCGCCTACTGACTTTCACTTTTTCAAGCACCCTGATAACTTCTTGCGGGAGAAACACTTCAGAAACCATGACGATGCAGAAACTGCCTTCGATGAGTTCGTTTCCAGAACCCCAGACTTTTATGATATTGGCATTAAGAAGCTCGTTTCTCGTTGGCAAAAGTGCGTTAATTGTAACGGAGATTACTTTGATTAAATAAATTTTGTTATATCTGAGTTATATTAATTTAGATTTAAGGTGGAAAACCTGCATTTCTTTTGCACCAATCTAATATATGCCTTTCAGTCGTTTAGTATTATTTTCCCACGCTAGTCCCGGACCAAAAGGCGTGGAGAATAATGCCAGCAAAATAACTTCAAAAAATACTTCACATCATCTACATTTCTTCTTCTTTTTTTTTCTTGCATTTTACACCCCTTAATATGTGTTTGTTTGACATCGACTACCCCTCGTCTTTTCCTGTGAAAAGTGAAAAGGTACAATTGGTTTACTGTGCTGGGTGCGTTAAACAAAATACATCTTCATTCAGAGAAATACACTATTACAAGTTGACCGTCAATGATTTGCGAGGAACTTCCGTGATGTGAGTGAACAGTTCGTTGTAAACAACCCACTCATGCGTAGATGAGTGTTTGACCCTTTATTTCTTGGACGAGTCTCGTGCCATAACTCATAACCCCGTTTTCGCTCTGCCGCAGTCATAGTCTTGCCGAAAAAAATTTACGAAAAATTTGCGCGGCAAAGGTGTGCACTAGAGAGCGTTAGCCCAGTAAAAGCAAAGGAGTACAAATTTAACAACACGCGAGTTGTTATCGTTAAACTTCCCCAACTTGCAAACTACTCCAGATAAGCACTCTACTTCAAGCACACCAAGGGCATTGGCCGCTTTTTCTCCGAGATGTCTCTGTCTTTCCATAAAAGGTCTACCAGTACCTGTTCCGGCTAAACCACGTGATCACAATCCATTCTGCTCTCTTTTTTTAGCTTCCACCTCATCGACCACTTCTTGTGTGATTTTTGTCTTCAAAACAAGAAACACCTTTTCAATGACAAGATCAGTGTTTCGCTCCAAAGATTCGTTGGTGATTTTAGCAAAAGAGAGCGCTTGCATACCAATCTCGCCAATTTTTGTTTGAACAACAGCTTGAGATGTGTTAATATACTCCTTCGTTCTGTGCGAAGAACTACAAACAGTGCGCTGAGCTGCTCCAGCTATGATATCAATAATCAATAGAGACCTTTTGCAACAGAAAAAAGGAAAAGTGTACACGAGCTGCGAACGGAAGCAATAAACATCAAAAATCAAATGACTTAGTACAACAAAAGAACAGGATGAAAAAGTGGTAGTGAAATGCGAAGAAGTAATGTTTTGTGGAAGTTAAAGATAAAAAAAAAAGAAAGCAGAATGCAGAGAAGCGGTTAAGCAGCCGCACGCATACTTAAGAGGCTTTTTCCAAGAAAATGAATTCGGATATAAGCATCGTCTCCTAAATCGCCTATTCCGCAGCATTTTCGCCTGTCATCTGTGCTCCCGTTGTTCATCGATCTGATCGAGCGGGCACCAGTAATACTTCCATTTTTTCCGATCGCGCACAAGGGTTGCCCAGTTCCTTCTCGTGGGAGATTCAATCGGTGACGTAGGAGCGTACTTTGAATATCTTCTTTCACTTGCGTGAAGTGGGTTACTCCTAGCATCACCCTTTCAATTCCGCGTTCTATGATGCTGATCGCATTTTCCTCCTGCTTACGAAACGTCCACGTTTCTGAAGCGTAGTTCAAAGCAGGAAGAACGGTGGTGTTGAATAGGTGAGCACGGAGCCGGATGTTCTTAGTCATCTTCACTACATTCTCGATGCTCTTGTATGCTCTCCAATTCTGTATTCTTTCTGCCGAGCTCAGAGGTCATGCCGTTCGTCATCGATTTCCCGACCTAGATATACACAGCTGGAGCATTCGGACACATTCGTTCCGTTGAGCGTGAACGGGGCCCCAGAAACCCATCCGTTCCTCATAAACATGGTCTTGTCTAGGTACAGCTGAAGGCCAATCTTTTTACACAATTCATCAAATTCAGCCAGCTTCCGTTCTGCTTTATTGATGCTTGATGTCATTAGGACGATGTCATCAGCGAAACGAACATGGTGTAAATGACGGCATTTAACTTCCACTCCCATGTTATCCCACTCCAATTCCCTCATCGCGTTTTCAAGAGTGGCACTGAATATTTTGGATGAAGTGTCTACCTGACGAACCTCCTCTTCGAGTCAATGATGATATTCTTGAAGAATGACGAAATTCTGGTCGTAAAGTTACTGCACAACTCTCGAAGTACCTTTATTTACTGAGTAGGGATGCTTTGGTTGTCCACTAAAAGTGAGACACAGCAGCATCTTGTACTCTCACGATACTTCTGTGTTTTGAAACCGTGTGTTTGTGGTCAATCGTACTGAACCCTTTCGACACCCCGTCTGTTCGCATGGCTGTCCTTCATCTAATGTTCTTCCTATCCTCTCAGAAATCACTCTTCTGAAGAGCTTGTGGATTGAGAGCTTGTAGAGCTTGTAAATGAGAGATCGTAAGCAGATTGGGCGATAGTTGCTGATGTCATGTTATTCTCTCTTCTTATATAACAGCACGGTCTTGCTGATTTTTCATTGCTTAGAAACCTTGCATTCCGACAGATAGCCAGTGAAGAGCCTCGCTAGTGTGATGATGAAGATTGGCGGTAGGTACTTCGGACGTTCAGGCTTGATTCTGTATTTTTTCTTTTTTTCTGGAAACTTCTGGAGGGACCGGGCGAAGTACGATTTTTTACGGAAATGACAGCATTTCCGACTTCGGAAGGGAGGACCTCTGCAATGAAATGTCCATCTTTTCTTAGGTGGTAAAGAGGCAAGTGAACGTGGCTGTCGAAGAGATCTGATTAGAACTTGTGAATGGCCTTCTCCATCCTACTTCTCGATGCTGTAGTTGCTTCTGTCTGAATTTTGAGGAGTATAAATCGATGCAAGCTGAACACATGATCTCTTGGCATGACAACACAATGCTGTGAGATGGTAGCTCTTGGATTTGATTTATAAATTGCAATGAAGCTTGCATATACAATATTATATTATTGTACACTGTATTATAGTATTATGTTATATATTTTACCAGCCTGAACGTCCGGCTAAAGCTAAGCTAAACTTCAGACTTTCTGTGGTGTTCGCTTCGCTCCCCTTCACTGATCAGCGGAAATCAATATTAGCGCCCTTTTCTGTGAAATTAGACTTGTGTGTCTCTAACAATCCCCCATCTTTTTTTATTGCAAATAAAGGCAAAACATTTCATAGTTTTTTCTAACCGCGTCAGTTCTAAATTTGGAGAATGTCCAATCTTCAGCTTCAAACACTCCGTCGATACCAACATAATGACACAATTTGAAAGTATTACTCGAAATTTAAGTTATCCTCCTGTACCCCTCCAAGAGTTATCAATGAATGATGTTTAAGCACAAAATGAAGTGAAAGACTTTATCCAACTGATAAAGATAACGTTCTACGTCAGATCATGTAAACCTTTCGCTACTGTTTACGCAGCCGTTTGCATGCGTGTGTCCACCTTCTGAGGAAAGTATGCTGCCAACTTGATGCGAATGGAGAAAGAAAGAAATAGACATGTGGAGGAGTCATAAAGGAGAAAAGCAACGCGCCCAGCGGCTACGGCTATGAAACATCCCATTTATCTTTTGCGACATGCACACGAAGTTACTGCCCACCATTTCGATGCCGCGGGATCCGTCTCACCCGATATTATTGCTATCTGGCGCCGGTGCACCAACCCGACACCGGTGGATCCGTCGCACGCCGTTTTATAGCTTTCTGACGTCGAGGGAACAACTCGACGCCGATGGACCCGTCGCACCCTCCTTTTCGAATTTCGTGACTGACACACACACGTGACAGAGTAAGCCCGTTATTATATATCATGATCATGATTATATGCTATATTTACAGCTATCGCTATATTTGCTTTTTCTTTTCTTTCACCATGGTACTTTTGAAGATATCATTCGACTGGAATTTTGAAAAATTTTCATTCATCTTGGACGTGTAGTGATTTACTTAGACTTCTCTTAATCAGCGGGCGGGTGTTACGGCCTGACGCGGCTATCCGCATCGTTGGTGGGGTGTGTCGTCCTCAAACATATCCAAACCCATCCTGTTCGATCTTCAGCTAAAACGCATAAAATCTATCCATCCGTCATTATTCCATAAACGTCGGAAATTTACCTCTCGACTGAACTGCCTCTCAACGCCGAATCTTTTCCGATCATCTTTTACCACCACTTTTCTTTCTTTTGTTTAACAACCAGGAGGCTATTTCCAGTTTGAGTCGGCGAGAATTTTCTGGACGACTTGGACAAGATAATCAGACCATCTTCTTATAATGTGACCAAAGAAACGGCGACGGTTCTGTATGACTATCTGGCAAGATGTTAATGTTTTCCAAGTGTCATCCGCCGGTACAACATTTCTACTACTGAGTAAACTTCTTCGTTATGGCACACTATCGTCCAAAGCTAACAATCGCCTAAACAGCTTTCTTTCCATGCCGTCAAGCTTCTCCATCACCGGCGCTGCCTATGCCTCCAATCCGTACGTACGTCCATACGTCCGTACTCCTCCATCGGCACAAAGCTCGTTGTGATAATGGCAAAGGTGAGAAGAACCGAAAGCGGCTTCGAGTTCTAGAAAACCTAACCGTAGAAGCTCCACATATCGGTGCCATACTTCATTCACTCTCCTCACAATAAACACCTGATCAATCGTCGATAAACCAGGGTGAAATCCCGGTTGCTTGTAACGGGTGGTTTCTGTTTACTCCGGTCGATGTTTTACTAGCCGATCAAGGATGGTCCGCTTCAGAATCTTCTACATTACACGCAGCAGTGACATTCATCGGTAATTCCGAGGTCCCGTGATGGATAGCTTCTTGGGAAAAAGAATTATGAGAGCATCTCTCCACGAGTCATTTACCCTTTCGGCAATCCATGTTGAACGGATAATCTTCGTCATCTCAGAATAGCAGAAAGAAGAGGAGATTTCAGCATTTCTGCGCATCGTCCACCGTCTCCGCCAATTTTCCATTCCCCATTTTCTGGATACAGACCAGAACCTCTGACTCTGTCGGCGGTTCTTCGCCGACTGCAGTGAACGTCGGTCTTTATGCGTGCACGAATTTAGGGGCTGACGGTGTTTAACGGTTCATGTTCATGATTCCGCCATACTGCCCTAGCAGAGTATGGAGTTTTGTCGGGTTCTTGTCTTCCTACGCCTTCCTTCGCTCTTGATGTTCATTCGTTCTCACGATCGTGTTTCAGCTGACAAAGCAACCTACTTCTCGGGCCCTTCTGTTGGCTGAGGTCACTACTACTTCGGACTACACATACAGAATTGTACGTGGATCTTGTATTCGCACATGCAAAGGCGAACTTCCCCCCCCCCCCCCCGGTGTTGAAAATGGGAGCGCTTTTTTGCAGCGTTCTGAATGGATTCAGTGGAAGAGTCAGCCACTCTCTTCTTGGTCCCTAATCCAATAGTGATGGACTCTCGAACTTCTCTCTGCGTTCATCATCAGACCTGCCAAGTCCAGCTGCGGTTAATGTTGAACTCTACGACTCCTTTTCTGAACCGTACCATCGAGCTGACGAGAACTGGGCGGTGGTTGGAATCGAATACGACGTACCAGACAGCTATAGATTTCCGAATATCTGACAAGCGGATTTTCTTCGTTAGAACGTAATCGAGCTGAAGTTCAAGGGTCGGCATCTTCCGCTTTCGCTTCTCTTCTGGCGTTAACGGGGTCATCCCCTGCCACTTAAGCTGATGGCGCTCTTGAACGTGAATGCAATTATGAGATTCATCTGCACGCAAAGGTATATCAGACGATTTCCGTTGTCCGATGTTCGCTTCATGGGTAGAACCATTTTTTAAGCATATCGGATTGTTGTTGAAGTCCCATCTTTGCACACGCATCCTGCTGGTTCAATATTTGGATATCAACGTATTGAGTTCATCATGAAACGCATTCTTGTTGTGGTCGTCCGCGGTCTTTGTAGGTGCGTGAACACTTAGGTTCCGGACTTTGAGTCTTCTCCTACTCCGCAATCGTACAGACATCTTGACGAAGTTGATCTAGACTACTCCATCAGATTGTTATAATCGTTCCCAACAGCTATTCCGCAGCCTCCTACTTTCCTTTCATCAGCAACGCATCAGTACATGGTGTAATTGTCGATACTGATGAGAGGGCGATCCCTGATGCGTGTTTCCTGCAATGCAGCAAACGGTGCATGCAGATATCGCAGAAGCATGGATAGAGCGGCTTGTTGGAGTTCACTTGATAGCGACTGGCGGGTCAGTGTTTCGAGACGCATGTTTGTTGCCAAAGATTCCAAGTTTCCCTCAGGCATTCGACTTCTCAGGGTATAGACTCTGGCATGGTGCTGAACGAAATCACCTTTTGCAGTGTATGGGAAGCTTTTGCTATATAACAGTGCAGGTTATATAGCTCCTACTCTCCCAAGGGCTAGACTCAAGTGCCTGACTGCGTTTATTAAAAGCAGCGCCACTTTGAGCAGCTAACAAGCAAACTTGTATACGAGGTACCCAAACAAGTAGTGTTTACATGCGTTTGCACTCTGTTTCTGCTACGGAAATAATACGTTTTAGGGGGCTGTATTTATGCTACATGTAGTGACTGTCTTCGGTTGATGAGATACGGATTGTTGTGCCGGACAATTTACCATCAATGCTCCCATTCGTTCATGTCCGTAAAAAATCCGCATGTTTCTGAAGAAGAATGGCAATGTATCAAGGTAATGAACGCATTATTTCTACAGAACACAGATAAATTAGCCACCTCTTGCAAAAACGTGAACTCGGTTCGCTGTATTGCTGCTATTCAACGCTTCCTTCAAACGCATTCTTTCCGCAAGTAGCTAACTAGTACTTCGCATAAGGTGTTCGGTGTCTTCGAGCAATCTTGATGCAACCAACAATGACGAGCTTGTTTTGCAGCGGTTTGCATACTATATCTGCTTACTTTTTTAAAGGAGAACAAGGTATGTTTTCGTATCAACACGATAAGTTAATTAAGTGTCGCGCGCCTTAACACATAATGAATGCACTAACCAGTAGCGGCACGTTGCGACTACATGCGAATATATACGTCAAGAACATTATTATATAATTGAAATTTTGTACAACACGGCCATTTCATGCGTTGAAAAAATAGCACCTCACAACCATTTGAATGAAGTATTTTGAAAAAAGTTGTGATTATATTATATCTGAGCATACAGAAACTTGATACCACTTCTGATTCCATCCATGATTCGTGTTAATATGCTTTTCTAAAAGAGCAAATTGCCTTCTCTGTCGTATTTGTGATGGAAAAATAAAACAAAATTGAATACCAACATTCGTTTATTTGCAACATTGAATATCACTTTAACATTTTTATGTGGTATATTCTGAAGCGCTGCGCAAGGCACAATCCAGCACGACATTCGAATTGCCAACATCTTCAGGAAAGTGTATGCCACCTTGACCCGATTGAACAGAAGCACACATGCAACGCCACAGGCGGAAAATTTGGCATTAGCTATTGTGTTTCGCTCACTTTTTTACGATGCGGATGTATACTTCTGAGCGCTAAGGGGGTTAAAGTGTCAGAAATCTAATATTTCCCAAAATTTCATAGCGAGCTTTTCTGTAGACTTCCATATTGGAGTGCCTATATTTTTCATCCAGTATACCCGATGATCATAGGTAGGTTCTCCACCGTGTTTTCTCAAGTTGCGAAGCTTCCGCCGTTAGTGCCAAAATTTATTTCTTTTCTTTGAGTTTTAGCACAGGAAAACTCTAAAATCTTCGTAGTATAAAATCTTCCTGGCACTTTAATCCACACTTTCATCGGTTGGCAAGATCTAAGCCTAACACGTCTTTTTGGTGTGGATTGAATCACATGTATTACTAGCCACACAGTAGTCTTCTTGAAAGTCGAACGTTTTCTTGTCTTGAAACCTTGGCATCTTCTGTCTATGTCATGTATTAGTGTGCCTACGAGGTTTTTAGATGGAAATTTTTATTTGCTTAACGTTTCGGCTTTTTGCCGTCTTCAGAGGCCTAAATAGAGATTGGTTAGAACAATGCTGCGTTTATTCCGTCAAGTACCACACTACCCTGAGTCACTATCACGATTATCGTTCAAGGTAGTGAAAACAAATCCCATATACATTGAAAACAGTCTTACGTATTGTTCCACCAGATGTGGTGCGGCTGGTACCATGCACTTGTCACTCAATGTACCACTGAATGAGTATTACTGTGTGTAGATCACAGCGACGATATAGATGATTTGATCCACACAGACAATATCAGGCAGTTATAGGTCGCAGAAAGATACAAGTGGCAAGAACTCGTTCGTTATCGACATGCTTTCATTCGTATTATTCATTGAGGGGTTTCTTTTAAGAATCCAAAACGCCTCCAACGTCTTCCTTGTTGATGTTTCTGTTTCGTGAGCCAGTATAAAGCATTTCGCATTATAATCGTTTCCGCTGTGGGCTTTCTCCCAAGTGGTGTTATCAAACTTCTACGTCGTTTTCTTGCCATATGTTCATTAATCCTCATTCCATCATTCCTACCGGTCTCTCCAATGCAACTTGCATTGCACATCAACCACTCAATCTCATATATTACCTTCATTTGTGCGCAGTCTCCTGTTTTTCCGTAAGGACAAATAACACATCTTTCACAAACGCAGTGTCTATCGTATAATCTAATTCTAACAAGCTGGCTTTTGATGTTTGCATGAGAAATATTTACCAAGATCAGACATATTGTAATTGTGCTCGAACAATGCTGCGTTTACCAGCGGCATTGACACTTTCAGAGATGAAAGGAAGACAAGAGGAACTTTGTTTTTGCGCGGGACTGCTATTTATAAGGCGGGCTCTTCGGTAATGTGGAAGTATTGTATGGCTATTAGCACATGCAATTTTCAAGGCTAGTCTTCGTAATTCGTGCCGTTTGGTTGTCAGTGCATACTTCGCTAGTGGTTTTGAACATATCACGAGTCACTGCGCGTTTCATTTCGGTCGGATGTGCAGATTTGGCGTGCAATAAGATGTTCTTGCAACTTTCTTTGCGATCCCACGTTACCCTAATAATGCCACTTGAAGCACTTATTTGTGTGCTGAGGAAAGGAAGCTAGTCTTCTTTTGGGTTTCTCGTGTGAGTCTTATGTATTGCTTCAGTATTCGAGAATACTCCTTCATTTCGGACTGTGGTGATGTTATGATGCAACAATCGTGAATATATCTGCAATACATTACTGGAATATGCGAAAGCACAGCTTTCTTGATTCTGCTGATAAAGCAGACCGCCAGTACTGGTACTAATCGTTGACCTATTGGTAGCCTTCTCAGTTGTGCGACATCATCTCGTGACCACTTGATACTTACTTAGATACTTAGATGGCCCGTCTTCACCAACGTGCGGGCCCCAGCATCTCTTCCACTCGTTTCGTTCCCTCGTCATTGTCATCCAAGATGTTTTCAAGCTTCGTGAGTGACGGTGACGAGGTCCTTGAGCCGTATCCAGCTGAGCTCTCAGCTGGTCCACCCGTGTAGCAAACACCCCATCTCGTTGGCGGTCTCCCTCGAGGGCGTTTAGCATCTATTGGGATCCACTCTAACGTTCTTTTAGTCCATCTTTCGTCGATTCTTCTCATGATGTGACCGGCATATCTATGTTTTGCTTTCGATACATATTCCGCAGGGTCGCGAAGACGGGACATTCCTCTCAAGTCGGAGCTGCGAAGACCGGCTAGATGTTGTGCGCGCCGGTTAAACTTCAGAAGACATCTTTCAAGGGCTATGTGGGTAGTAAGTAGCTTCCTAGACGTTGCATCGGTGTGTGTCCAGGTCTCCGCTGCGTAACAGAGCGCTGGAAGAACTGTCGAGCCGAACAGATGAGCACGAAGATCTTGGTCCCTCGGTTGGTCCGTAGCTTCACTGACGGCTGCAAATGCTGCCCATGTTGCTCTCTTTCTTCTATTCAGTTCTTCCTTCAAGTCGTTTTCCATGTTCATAGAACGTCCGAGGTATACGTATGACGAAGTTTCCACGATTTGGGAGCCTTCAAGTTGTGGTCCTCTGTCCTCGCAGTAGGCGTTCTTCATGAACTGGGTCTTCTTTCTGTTTATTCGCAGTCCTATTCTTTTCCCTACTTCGTTCAATTTGTTGAGCATCGTTTTTGCTTCATTGGTACTGCTCAAAAAGAACGATGTCGTCAGCAAAAGGAAGGTTCGAGAGAAATCTTCCATCAACATATCTTGGTCATATCTCTCTTTAATTTCATGCGTCATACTAACTCCTCTCTCAATTACTTCGGAATAACCTTCTTTGCTAAGTACCGCATCCTTTGGCAGGTTTGCTCTTGGCTGTCGCTTGTTTAGATTGTGGTGGTCAGTCGTTTGAGGATCACAAAAGTTGGTGAACCCTCCTGCTTAAGGTCTCCTGTCAGACTCGCTTTTAGCTCAACGTGCTCCCTATGCCTTGGGCGAATTTGGCTTTCCGAACGTTGATGTTTCGGCAACGTGACCAATGATAAGCGCTCTGGAGGAGATAGTAGATGTCACAAGAGGATTCTTCACCTTCTGGAGTAGGAGAACGACATGTTGACATTAGCACTTGTTATCTACCGCAGGAAGAGACAGCACCAGTCTTCTTTGGCAATAAATTGGGTTCCGGTTTCAGTAGAGTTTGTAGTTTCTTTTTACTTCTAAGAATCTCTGACTCAGACAAAGGATGTTCCATTTGTTTTTTTTTTTTTGTTTTTTTTATCTTCTTTTCTGGTGCACCATTGGTGTATGTGAATAAATAAAAAAAACATGTATGCCCTTTCTTCCAGGGAAAGTGATCTCATTATTTCATTATCCATTGCAATGCAGCCGTTCGTAATGCAGCCGTAAACAGCTTCGGCGATATAGTATCGCCTTGTCGTACCCCCTTTCCAATGGGTATGGTGAGATGGCGGTAGAAAAGCTGTATCCTAGTCGTGCATCGATCGTAGCAATTGGCTAAGGTTCCCCTTTGGCCTGACATACGACGCGCCCACACCTTGATCGACCAGCGCTGACAGTATTGCATTCGTTTCTACGCTGTCAAAGACTTTCTCATAGTCGACGAGGGTTAGAACAAGGGGCAGGCGGTATTCACGGCAAACCGCTGTGACCCTCGACACGGTCTGGATGTGGTCCAAGCAGCTGAACCCTTGACGCAATCCAGCTTGCTCCTGAGGCTGAGCTTCATCCAGCGTCCTAGATATGCGCGTGAGGATGATCTTGGTGAATACTTTGTATAACACGCTCTGCAAGCATATCGGACGGTAGTTCCGAAGGTCCTCTCGGTCACCTTTCTTATGGATAAGAACGGTTCGCGAGGTCTTCCATTGGTCTGGGATCCTTATTTTCTGAAGGTAAGACGTCATGTGCTCTGCTAAGATTACATGAAGCGGATGGCCACCAGCACGAAGAAAGTCTGCTGATATAAAATCCGGTCCGGAGGCGGTGCCAGGTTTCATGCTCTTGATAGCGGCTCGTACTTCCGAAGGGAGAATCCGTGGTGGAGCTTCACCACTGGGGATGATCGGGCTTTACACAGGAGTTGATGAACGGAAAAGGTTCGAGTAGAACCTCTCCGTAATGATTTCCATCTCACGACGAGAAGACGTGCGAGTCCCGTCTTCGCTCAGCAAGGCTGCTAGCGGAATATTATATTCGCGGAGATCCCTGCGGCACTTCTTTAGACTCGTTCTTCTTTGTGCTGCTTCCAGAATCTTCTTCTGCCTGTATTTCAAAAGATCCTCCTGCAACGCTTTTCTGCAGATGTGCTCCTGCTCCTCGATGTGCCAGTCACCTTGGGACAAGGAGTCCTCGAGTACGCAATCGTCGTAGACGACTTCTTTTCTCCTTCGTTGCCGATAGCAGATGTTCTTTTCCATCGTGTGGCTAAGTCGTATTTCTGCACGAAGGAGAAGGTGATCAGAACCACTACAAAAAGATGGGACTACTGAGACGTCAAGTAGACACCACCTCCGGTTGGTGAGTATGTGGTCGATTTCCGTACGAGTCGCGCCATTGGGCGATTCCAATGTCCACCGACGATGATCTTTCCTCATGAAAAGAGAGTTCTTATGAAAGAGGCGAGCGGCTGACAACAGTCCGGGGAGACGATTGCCATTTTCATTCCGGTCCCCTAGTCCAAATCTTCCAATTACGTATTCCTTTTCTGTGGCCTTTCCTAGTTTTGCGTTGAAGTCTTCGACAACGAATTTGTAGAAGGACTTCTAGTTGTGGATCACTTCCTCCAGCTCCTCGTAAAACGCGTCCAATTCGGGTTCATCAGCTGCTGATGTTGGTGAGTAGCAGTTGATGATACTGATTGATTTTTGGCGCAGAGGGCGGAAGCGAAGAATGGCCATACGAGGTGGCAGGGTCTCGTGAGAATCGACAAGGTGGACGACTGATGGGTGCACAGCAAAACCAACACCGCCTACATTTCGCAACGGGACCTTCTCTTCACGAATGACTAGTGTACCGTCATTCATCTGTCGTACGTCGCTCCTTCTGCACTTTGTCTCCTGCAGAGCAATCACGTAAAATTTGATACGCTCTGCAGCTCGGAGAAGGGCATGCAGGTCAGCGTCGGTGGACACTGTTCTCGCGTTGTACATACACAGTCTCAGTGGCGAGTCGTGCGTGTGTCGCCTTGGTGTAGAATCAAAGACGTCCTGAGCAACCTGAGATTTGATCGCCTCTCACCGGTCGCCACACCCGTCCGACGTCTGAGACGGCAGGGCCCAGTGTGCAGGGTACTGAGGCAGTGAATATGCTGGAGTGGCAAGAAGACTTTTCCCCGAACTTAGCAGCCATGCCACGGCGAGCTTAGTTTCACCACAGGTCGTCGCCCAACCTATATGGATCAGGGAACCACCTTGCGACATTTTGCCAAGACGGTGGTGAATCTTAACAGTTGTTTACTCTTAGCTAGGCTTCCGATTCCGAGAAGTCGGAATGTCGGATGTGTCGAACTCCTTCTCAGCATGGGAGACCCTGCCGGAGGACGAACCTCCGCTGTGCATCGCAGTTCGACGCTCAGTGTCACCTCCACTGCGAGGCGGTAAACCGTTGTGGAGGACCACTTGAAGATATTACAATTCAGACATTCCTTGATAAGTGTTATTATGCGAGTTTTAATAAGGTCATATGTTTCCGTGTTGTTACCGTGTAAATCTATCATCTCGGATAGATCTTGTATTGCCTCACTGTTTTTTTATATTCGTATAGGGTGAGGTTCATCAAAATACTCTGTTATGCAGTTGTCCTCAACTCTCGCATTGCGTAATCGTTCAAGAAAATGGTTTTTGTTCGATAAATGAGATGGCAAAATCTGACTCACAATTTGATTTTGGAACCACGATACTCGATCCGTTGGTCCTCTTACACAACTTATTATTGGTCGGATTTTGAATGTTGCCGCTGATGTTGAATTCATGTCATCGGGTTTCAGTTTGTGCGTTTTGTTGAGGCTATAGAACACCGAACAGATCGATTTCTCAAGTTTGAGGTGACTTACAACTTCGTCAAGACCAGCAGATCTAAATATAGACATTCATAGATGATTCAAGCGTTTGCACTGCACAAGAAATTCTTTCTCTGTTACACGGCGATGAATCGCTTGATCTTGCAAGTGAAGATTTGTTATTTCCTGATCAAGAGATGCGATATGACTACGAATTCCCCACCTTTATCGTTTACTGAAAGACACATTTTCCTTCTTGTAGTGATTTCGCGGAAACCCTGCCATTGCTCACGCGTGAGATTGTTAAGGGTGAATCGTCCATGATGGCTATAAGCGGACAACACCCCAGAAAGCAGAAATCTGAATTTCGTGTCTGCTCGCGAGCTGGTTCGGGTTCTTTATAGAGGTTACGCGGAGATGGTGTTGAGGGTAACGCTTTTCTGCTCCTAGATGCACTTTGTTTACGGTTACTTTATCTTTTGCTCTGATTCGAAGCTCATTCCGGATTCGAAGCTTTCAAACACCACAAAATTTTTTATAACAAGTCTTTATTCCGAACAATATTCCCCACAACTAACTACAACGCTCATGCAGGTTGTGTATGCCCTCCTCAAAGAATTTGGTTGGCTGTGAGTCGAAGTATGATGCTATCCAAGATCGGACTTCGTCGATATTGTTGAAAATTTTCTCCGACAATCCGTGATGCATCGATCGAAATAGATGGTAGTCCGATCGCAAAACTTTCCAGCCCAACTCTTCAATTTTTTTTTCGATTTACGGACAGCTTTATTTTCATCACTCAGCTTATGAGGAACCCATTTGCCGCACCGATTTGTCTTCCCGATTGTATGTAAATGCTCGTTAATTGTCGAATTCGAACATCCGAACTCTAGGGCAAGTTTTCTTGTAGTTTGTGTCGGATCAGACTCGATCGCCTTCTTCAGTAATTCGTCGTCTACCGCTTGAGGACGACGTCGGTGTTCTTCGTCTTCTAAGCTCTCATTTCCATTTTCAAAGCGTTGAAACCATTTGTAGCATTGACTTTGCAGAATCACATCTTCAATAAAATAAAAATAAATAAATAAATTTTTATTTTTATGAGATAAAAAAAATATTACAGAAGTCAAAAATAAACGAAAAAGAAAGTAAAATATACAGGAAAACGCCAGGAACAAAATGGAACCAAAAGTATCCAAATTGCTGTTGGAAATTCGTAACGAAAGTCTCGTTTATATCCGAACAACCTAATATTTCGTAGATTACTCCATTCTTCGTGCAAACTTCAGTTTTACCGAATAGAGAAACAACCCAACACTCTGATACACATTGCCTATCATAGAGTCTATTACGAACCAACAGTCGCAGCCGGTCTATCGCAGCAGTTAAGGAATCGAAGACGAAGGAGAGCCACAAGGGAATTCTACCTTAACATGTAGTTCTCACTGTTTCTTTTCTAGCTCGAGATTGGATGTTGGGGTTCGACCTCGTGTAGCCGTTTAAACTAGCTACATATGTCTATGGCTACTGTCAGTGAATTCCCCAAGTTCCTCTATCTCATGTTCACATTGAGGTAGCCTTTTTGACCATATTGCGGACAATTGCATTTTTCATACTAACAGGATGAGAAATGGTTGCGTTTATCAGGATGCTTTTTGAGCTTTCCTTACGATACCGTTTGCTTGCGATGCCATTGTGTAGTTCTATTTGAGTATTTCAATAAGGCAGCCAAAAATCGTTTGGTTGTTCTTGAGTGAGTTCTATGTACTGCTACTGCTCATTCAAAATTCTAAAGCACTCATCCAATTCGGACTGCGTTGATGTTACAATAAAGCAATCATCAATATTTCGGTAGCGCACTTGTAGAAGACGTTCTATTACTGGTTGCTCTATCTTTCTCATGAAGCAAACGGCAAGGTCTGGACTAAGCCTTTCGCTCATACCAAGTTCTCTGACCTAATAGTAGTATTTCCCTGACCATTTGGAAATGTGGCCTGGAAGGCCCTCTTTGATCAGCGTCATTATGCGTTGCTGGCTTAGACCAGAAGTTTCTATACTACGGCCGCGTCTGTCTTGTATTTCAGACAACACCTGTAACCGCCTTAAACATTTGTGTACAAAGACGTCGCGTCAAGTGACTCCATGACACAACTATCTTTGGTGTTGGTATTTCTGATACTTTCAAGGAATTATGAACTGTTTGATAGATGAAAAGACCTCACAATTCTATTTGGAAACCAAGAAATACGATTAGTTGGTCCTCCTGCACAACTTATTATTGGCCTTATTTTACAGGCCTCCGCTGACATTGATCGTAGGTCGTTCCTTGCTTGAAAGCCTATGCGTTTTAATCAAGCTGTAAAAGACGGAACAGTCAGGTTTCGATTTTTAACCTGCGAAAGGTCCTTTCATCAACCCTCATTCCTACCGACGCTTATCCAAACATGGTTCAAACGATTACATCGTGCAGTAAGATCTTTTCAGTAACTCGGCGAAAGATAGTCTTGTAAGTTGGATGTTCTGTTATTTCTCGGCCTAGTGTTTGTGGCACATCTACGAACTCTCCACTCTTGTCGCTCACCGAGCTACGCAGGGTTCCGTTAGATGCTAATTCTCGGATTTTTCGAATCTTTGCCAGTGATATCTATTTGGTTTTCTATGTTGGTTGAGTGGTGTCAACACACCCGCTGATACAATTCATTGAGGATGGAGATAAAACGGGGAGAAGTCCATCTAAAGGTAGAATTCTACTGTGTATCTCCTTCGTCTCTTCCTTGACTGCTCCAATAAATCGGGTTCTTTTGGGAGCACAATTGGAAAGTGATTTTGTATTAGCGAACATATCGAACGACAGCATCAAGCGACTGCTGGTTTGTAATATATTCTATGATAGATAATGTGTGCAACTCAAGTAAAACCGATCAATAAGCTGCTGAGGGGATTGAAGCATGCACAAGAGTGGCGCGTTCTAGGGTACCTCGTAGATTCGCACACTTTTAATCAGGACAATGAAAGGGACGAGGTTAGGCCCATACTTATAATCTACAACCAGGGTCAAGCGTGTGTTGAGAGTTTCTCAACATAAGACGGGTGTCGGATCAAAAAGGAAAAGGAAGACGGGGTTGTCGATTCTAGATAAACACATATTAAGGCGTACAGAACTTAGTGTAATTTAGGTATACGACATTCAGCAGAAAAACAAAAGTGAAAACTGCTTTTATCAGATGTAGTGCTGTAACTTGAAGGAAGATCAGCAGTGAATGGCTACCTAAAAGTTTTGATCCCTTCAAGAAATCGACTTGTTGTCAAGCCCATAAAATCTAACTCTGATCTAATCTGACTATCTTCTACTCCCGCAAAGGGTTTAAGGCGAAACCAGACATTTCCTTTCATTTCATCTGTAGCCATCTAAGCTGTAAAACGAGTTCTTATTACTCATAAAAAACAAATAAGACTATTCTGAAACTCGTCTTCTTTCTATTAAATTCCAAGTACATAACAGAGTAAATAACGAGTTTGCGAGAATCCTAGGCACTGTTTCTTTTTCGAAAGCAAATCCACAAGATATGAATATATATCTTGTGGATTTTCTTCTTTTTCAGTATATATATATATATAATTATATATATCTGGAAAACTGAACGTCACGCATATATACCCACAAGATATATATCTATATATATCTATATCTATATCTATATATATCTATATATATATATATATATATATATATATATATATATATATATATATATATATATATATATATATATATATATATATATATGTCCACGGATCTCCCTCACTAGAGGGATCACGGCCGGCTAGTCGCGAGGCTACGTGGCGCGTCCCCAGGTGGCGGATAGAGGGCTAATCGCGGACCAAAAGCGACCTTGCTCTTGCCCAGAGACGCAGGTGGATTCAGGGGATGGACTCCCTGTTTCTGCTGAGCCAGGACTGACTCATGACATCCTTGTATCCCGCACGTCGGTCCGGCCAAAAGCCTGCAATCAAGTGACTGGGAGGTGCAAGGGAGGCGGTTTGGAGTCGCCTCCAACAAAGAAGCTCCACATGTCCACACCGGGAGAACGAAAGTTCTCCGAGAAACTCATGGGACTAGAGGCTTGCAACCTGCCCATGGGTTTAAAAATTTTTAAGCAAAACACAGTAATAGAAAAGATTCTCCTGATTCCGAAGGAAAGCCTGGTACGGTAGCGCCAGGTAGGTTGAGTGAAACTGGTTGAGTGAAACGCTGACAATCTTCCTCAACTCTGATGACCTCCTACTTGTACAGGGAATGGTCTGCTTGTTCCAGCAGCACATCGTACAACGCTGGCAGGCTTCGCATAAAGCAACTTCGTCCACCGCACATATTCTTCTGGTACTCTGAGCGACCTCATGGGCATCCATAACAGTTCTTGTGTTTTTTTCGATCTCCAGAGCTTTTAGATCTCATAACAGCTTTCTCGATCTTGAGAGCTCTCTCGAGATCGAGAAAAGTAAGACACACACTGCCGTTCTTCTCCCGATGTTTTTCTAGGAGGATACGGGCAGCATGGGTAGCATTTGTAGTGCTGCAGTCCTTCACAAAGCTGCACTGGTTGAGTGAAACGCTGACAATCTTCCTCAAACGAGCTTCCAGAACACGCTCAAAAACCTTCATCGTATGACACAGCAGTCGTATAGGCCTGTACGAAGTGCAGTCAGCAATCTCTCCTTTTCCTTTCCAATCACGGTCATGGAAGTTTGCCAAACTTCTGGAGTCCGTTCTTCTGCAACGATCTTGTTAAATAGAGTTGCGAGCCACACGGACCCTCGATCTCCTAGCAGCTTCCAGACGTCACTAGGTATGTCATCAGGACCGGTTGCCTTGTTCGACTTCATTTTTGCGAGGGCAGCATTGACTTCGACGACAGTAATTGGTAGAACAGGTCCCTCGCCGCTGGGAACAGTTGTGATGGAAGGATGACAGAACTCTTCGTTACACAAGTGATTATAGTACTCTCGTCACCTCTCCAAGCTCAGACCAGAGCGACGCAGAACGGCTCCATCACTTCCTTTAACAATCTTGGTGTGCTCCATATCCAACGTTGAGCGATGACGCGCTCTGACTAAATGATGCACTGCTCGGTTGCCTTCTCTGGTATCAAGCATGTCGTACACATCCTTGTAGCGGTCCGACTTCCCCTTGGAGACTGCCTTCTTAGAATCCCTCTTCGCCGCTAGGTAAGCACCCCGATCTTCAGATTGACGTGTCCTCCACCAGAGCTTATATTTGGTCTTCTCACGAACTGCCGCCTGAACGTCCTCGTTCCAAAACCACGTAGCCTTGTGTATATTGGGCTTACCTAGAGTTGTTTTTCCCAAAGTGTTCTCCGTGGTCAAACGTGTGACGCTAGAAGTAGACGACCACATTTCCTCCACACTACGATTAGGGTGGGGAAGTATAGATGGAGCCACGGGCGCGAAAAATACCTCCTTTCGATCCTTCAGATTCCATCATTTGATGCGCTGTGTTTCAGTCCTTAGATGTCTCTGCCTTGAACGGGAGATTTTCAAGTCCATGACAAGCAAATGGTGTTGGGCGGCGAAATGATCTGTAGGGATGACTTTTGAATCCTGCAGAAGTCGGCGATCTCGTCGGCGTAACATCCAGAAATCTATTTGTTTTACGACCGCCGCTGGTGTACGTGATCAAATGCGATTTTCTTTTCCGATACTGCGTGTTAGCAATGATCAAGTCACTTGCAACAGCATACTCCAGGATTCCCAACTCGGCGTCGTTACGAGCTCCATCCTCCATAACAACTCTTGAACCCGCCTTTCCGAGAACCGACGTGTTCGTTGAAGTCTACTCCGATTGTGGCACATAAGCAGAGACGACCCGCAGTTCTATTTTTCCTGTGTCTACTTTTAAGGCCCTCAGGCGAACCAATAGTCGATTCACCGCTGTGACGCTATTTCTAAACGTCTCGTTCAATATGATACCGAAGCCATTGCGATTTGATGTGCCGTGGTACATGAGCTTGTAGCCATCGCCTGATTCCCTTGATTTGGAGCCTTTCCAGCGAGTCTCCTGTACGCAGCATATGTCAACACGGCGTTTTCTGATACTGTCTGCCACTTCACCACTCCTTCTGGTATGCGTCCCAACGTTAAGAGTTCCCAAGCGCACTGGATGTTGTTAGCGATGGCTGACAAACTTCTTTGGCCGGCTCCGTCCTCTAGCCGGTAGCCCTCGCATATTTGCCACATTGCCCAATGTCAATGCGCGTCGCTTCCGTCGGACGCCCTAGCTTCTGAAGCTAGTAGACATTAGCAGTATGATCCAACAGGGGTGTTGTCTCGCCACCATAGCTGCCCGACAACCAGGGCCAACGCTGCGCCGCTTCGATGCGTGAGGTAGGATTTGCAGCAGTTATCCCTTTATCCCACGGATCTCCCTCACTAGAGGGATCACAGCCAGTTAGTCGCGAGGCTACGTGGCGCGTCCCCAGGTGGCGGATAGAGGGCTAATCGCGGACCAAAAGCGACCTTGCTCTTGCCCAGAGACGCAGGTGGATTCAGGGGATGGACTCCCTGTTTCTGCTGAGCCAGGACTGACTCATGACATCCTTGTATCCCGCACGTCGGTCCGGCCAAAAGCCTGCAATCAAGTGACTGGGAGGTGCAAGGGAGGCGGTTTGGAGTCGCCTCCAACAAAGAAGCTCCACATGTCCACACCGGGAGAACGAAAGTTCTCCGAGAAACTCATGGGACTAGAGGCTTGCAACCTGCCCATGGGTTTAAAAATTTTTAAGCAAAACACAGTAATAGAAAAGATTCTCCTGATTCCGGAGGAAAGCCTGGTACGGTAGCGCCAGGTAGGACGGGGTTGCAGGAGTCATGTAGGCTACCGAAACGGAAAAGGACTAGGATGACGATCTGTACTTATAACGCACGTACGCTTGCATCGGAAGCGGCCATCGAAGATCTGATGATGCAAGCCAAGAAGATCAAGTACGACGTCATCGGACTGACCGAGACGAGACGACGTCACCCTCTCAACGCCGTACATGAAACTGGAGAAGAACTGTTCTTAGGAACATGCGACAGTAGAGGTGTTGATGGAGTTGGCGTCCTCATGAACACGAGTATGGCAAAGAAGATCGACTCTTTCGAACAACTTACGACCCGAATCGGACGTCTGCGGATGAGAAGATGTGGCCCAATACCAGCTTTGACTATCTTCGTCGTTTACGCTCCAACATCAAGCTACGAAGAAGAAGAAGTCGAAGCTTTCTATATGGACCTGGAGAAGTTCTACCAAGAATATCATGCCTTCTACAAGGTCATAATTGGCGATTTCAACGCTAAGGTTGACCCAAGAAGAACACCGGAGGAACTTCACATCGGGACCCACGGCCTACAATGGAATGACCAGGGAGAGAGGCTCTCCGAGTTCATCATGACGACTAAGACCATCCATGGGAACTCGCAATTCCAGAAGCCCTCCTCTTTACGCTGGACGTGGGAGTCACCCGGTGGAGGGTACCGTAATGAAATAGACCACATCATCGTCAATAAAAGGTTCTGCCTGACGGACGTCGGTGTTGTACCAAAGTTCTATACGGGATCGGACCATCGCCTTCTCCGAGGAAGATTTTCCTTCACAAGGAGAGCAGAGAAAGCCGCCAAGTTCAGAGAAAGAAATCCCAGGACTACCATCAACTGGGATCTCTTCGCTACGCTAGCCGGCTTTTGGGAAGATTCCGCAATGGACAACATCGAATATGACCGGCTCGTCGAACACCTTCACGACTGCGCGAAGAAGGCTGAGAGTTTTAAAACCACCAAGAGGCGCCTGTCTCTTCAAACTCTTGAGCTGATACGCCAGCGTGGAGCAGCACGAGCCGCAGGGAACCAAGAACTCACGTCCGAGCTCGCAAGGCTTTGCCGAGAGCCGATAAAGGAAGACCTTAAAGAGAGAAGAGCAGAAGTGCTGGCTGAAGCTGCAGAGGCGGGGAAAAACATCCGCTATGCCCGTCGAGACTTCGCCAGTCGCAAGACGAGGATGACTGCTCTCCGGAACCCAGGGGAAACAGCCATTGCATCGAGAAGGGGGATGGAGAAAATCATCTACGACTTCTACTCTGATCTCTTCGACAGCCATGTCCACTTGCCTCCTCACCATCTGAGGGAAGATGGACAAGTCATTCCAGAGGTTCTCCCGTCCGAAATACGACATGTTATCATGTCGGTAAGAAATCGTACTGCACAGGGTCCCGACAGAATAAGGCGAGAACATCTGAAGAGCCTCCCGCCAGAACTCATCGACACCCTGGCGAGGCTCTTTACACCTTATCTGTCGGAATGCAAGGTTCCTAAACAGTGGAAGACCAGCAAGGCCATGTTGTTGTATAAAAAGGGAGATCCACATGACATCGGCAACTATCGCCCAATCTGCCTACTGTCCGTCATCTACAAACTCTTTACAGGAGTAATCCTTAATAGGATTGAAAAAGTCTTGGATGAAGGACAGCCATGCGAGCAAGCAGGGTTTCGAAAAGGATTCAGCACGACTGACCACATTCACACTGTTTCGAAACTCATCGAGGTATCACGAGAGTACAAGATGCCGCTCTATCTCACCTTCATCGACTTAAAGAAGGCCTTCGACTCAGTTGAGACGGAAGCGGTCGTGGAAGCCTTGGACAACCAGGGCGTCCCTCCTCAGTACATAATGGTACTCCGAGAGTTGTACAGTAACTTCACGACCGGAATTTCGCCATTCTACAAGAACATCATCATTGACGTGAAAACGGGGGTCCGACAGGGTGATACAATTTCACCCAAAATATTCACAGCCACCCTCGAGAACACAATGCGAAAGTTGAAATGGGACGACATGGGAGTGAAGGTGGATGGCCGGCAGCTACACCATTTACGCTTTGCTGGTGACATCGTACTGATAACACCTAGCATCAGCCAAGCGGAACGAATGCTGACCGATATATATATATATATATATATATATATATATATATATACATCACCTTGATCACCTTGACTCCCGTTGATCTTCGAACTGGTCGAGCGGGCGCCAGTAATTTTTCCATTTGTCCCGGTCGCGTGCCAGAGTAGCCCAGTGGTTCCTCCTTTCGCGTGGGACACGAAGAGCATCATATTTTTCTTTCAAGGACTTCGTGAAGAAATCTGACCATCGGGTCTTCCTGTAGTGCGCTTCATATCGCGAGGAACCCAGTCGCTTACGGCTCTGGTCCAACGGTTGTCATCAAAGCGCATCACGTGTCCGGCCCACCTTATTTTACTTTCCTTGGCAAACGCGGCGGCGTCTCTAATCTTCGATGGCTGACGTAGGAGAGAACTTCGAATCCCGTCCCTCACTTGCGTGAAACGGGATACTCCTAGCATCACTCTCTCAATTGTGCGTTCAATGACGCTCACCGCGTTTTCTTCCTGCTTGCGAAATGCCCAGGTTTCTGAAGCATAGGTCAAAGCAGTAAGTACGGTGGTGTTAAAGAGGTGAGCACGGAGTCGGGTGTTCCTGGTCTTCTTCACTACATCCTCGATGCTCTTATATGCTCCCCAAAATGCTCCTCTCCTCCTGCCCAGTTCGGGGGTCAGGTCGTTCATCATGTTCAATTCCCGACCCAGATAAACGTAGCTGGTGCATTCGGATATGTTCGTTCCGTTGAGCGTGAATGGGGCATCCGAGACCCATCCGTTCCGCATGAACATCGTCTTTTGTAGATTCAGCTGAAGACCGATGCATCCACATGTTTCGTCGAATTCGGTCAGCATTCGTTCCGCTTGGCTGATGCTAGGTGTTACCAGTACGATGTCATCAGCAAAGCGCAAATGGTGTAGCTGCCGACCATCAACCTTCACTCCCATGTCGTCCCATTCCAACTTTCGCATTGCGTTCTCGAGGGTGGCTGTGAATATTTTGGGTGAAATTGTATCACCCTGTCGGACCCCCCTCTTCACGTCAATGATGATGTTCTTGTAGAATGGCGAAATTCCGGTCGTGAAGTTACTGTACAACTCTCGGAGTACCATTATGTACTGAGGAGGGACGCCCTGGTTGTCCAAGGCTTCCACGACCGCTTCCGTCTCAACCGAGTCGAAGGCCTTCTTTAAGTCGATGAAGGTGAGATAGAGCGGCATCTTGTACTCTCCTGATACCTCGATGAGTTTCGAAACAGTGTGAATGTGGTCAGTCGTGCTGAATCCTTTTCGAAACCCTGCTTGCTCGCATGGCTGTCCTTCATCTAAGACTTTTTCAATCCTATTAAGGATCACTCTTGTAAAGAGCTTGTAGATGACGGACAGTAAGCAGATTGGACGATAGTTGCCGATGTCATGTGGATCTCCCTTTTTATACAACAATACGGTCTTGCTGGTCTTCCACTGGTGTTGATGAGTACTGGCGGAAGGTTCATCAGATGTTCTCGCCTTATTCTGTCGGGACCCTGTGCAGTACGATTTCTTACCGACATGATAACATGTCGTATTTCGGACGGGAGAACCTCTGGAATGACTTGTCCATCTTCCCTCAGATGGTGAGGAGGCAAGTGGACATGGCTGTCGAAGAGATCAGAGTAGAAGTCGTAGATGATTTTCTCCATCCCCCTTCTCGATGCAATGGCTGTTTCCCTTTGGGTTCCGGAGAGCAGTCATCCTCGTCTTGCGATTGGCGAAGTCTCGACGGGCATAGCGGATACTTTTCCCCGCCTCTGCAGCTTCAGCCAGCACTTCTGCACCTCTGCTCTCTTAAATTTTGCAGAACACAGTAATAATATATATATATATATATATATATACTGAAAAACTGAACATGTCGGGTAAAGGCGAATTTCGGACTTTTTTTTAATGGTATTCACTCGCCTTCGCTGATCAATAAATATTAATAGTAGTGACGTTTTCTGTAAAATTAAAAATATTTTCTTCTAACAACACCTTCTTCTTTTTTTAAATAAACCTAAGCGAAAGATTTCATTGTTTTCTTCCTAAACGCATCAGTTCTACATTTTAAGAACATTCAACTCAGTTCAGTCTTCAACTTCAAACAGTCCTTCCATAAAATTAAAGGATAAAGTTTCTGGCGTTAATCAATCCGCTTGGGATGCGCCCCCACGTTCACTTCAATTCAGAATCGTTTGAGGTTTACGAACGTGTATCTGGCCTATACAATGACTTGTGGTGGCTAGCCGATGTGTCAAGTCAGTGCTTTTATCCTCCCAGACAAGTCTGGCACCAATTTATCGACCCCGGAGGGATGAGAGGCTCGGATTCGAACCTCTGATCGATCGTGCAGGAAGCGGAACTTCTAACCGCTACACTACACCCGCCCAGTCCTTCCATACCAATATAATATAGATTTAATTTGAGACCATTACTCGAAGTTTGGGTTCTCCTCCCGCTTATCCGAAGAGTTATTGCAGAATGATTTGCTAACATGAAATGACACGAAGTGAACCTCATCACATTATTGATGAAGATAAGGCTCCACATCAGATTACGTAAACTACTGGCTACTATTTGAGCATCCGGTTGCATGTGTGTTTCCACTTTCTGAGGAAGGCACGTTACTAACCTTAAGCAAATGTGGAAAGAAATACACATACAGAGGAACACGTGCAGTGACCACGGCTATGAATTGGTCCACAACGTCTGATTTACTCGCTGCTAAATCCACATGAATTAATTGCTCGAAACTACTGCACAACAGAGCACCAATAGGACGTCGAGAGACCCGTCGCACCTCATCTTACAGCTTTGTGGCATCAGCGCACCAATCCGATGCCGTGGGACCCGTCTTCGTTCCTTTTTGGAGTTTCGTGACGCACACGTAAACCCGTTATTATATAGCATAAGAAAATTATCTTTATTACTTCATCGTTATTATGTGAGAATGCGCTTGTTTTCAAGTAAGGCAACAGACACCTCAGAAGTTGTTGGAACTTATTCCATTTATTAACAAACTAAAATTCAAAGTTCAGGCGTATACATCATTCCAACAGCATCCATGTTGAAATGTTTTGAATAAGTTGTTACTAAACACATCATTAACTTTTCTCAAGCACAACTGAGGCTTTTTTCATTCGACTCTTCTTTATTTTTCTTAAAATCCACCACTACCATTGTTTGGATATTGCTCTATTTAGTAATATTTTTTCAGAAGCACATGAAAAAATCAGAACATTTAGTAGTTGCATCCATCATTCTTTGTAGTGAAAGTGTTTCACAAACCTATGAAGATAAAACAAGTAGGAAATAAAGTACATTCATGAATCTGAACTAAGATATGATGCTGCACATGATCGACGCTTCTATATCAAATGAAGCTGCTTAACATCTAGCAAAGTATACCCTGCACAATGCACCCTATCAGTTTCCACTCAATAAGTCGAGCTGAATGTGTTGCTGTTTGCCTGGCCATTATATCATGACTAACCTAAATTCTTAATTTTTATGTAAATGCATAAAATAGGCTTCCTTCATGAAGACTCTAGTTACAAGATTTCCTTGTTCTTCATGAAAGTACTCGAAGAGATTCGTAGAAAACAATTCGCTTTGAACTCTCACTCTGAATATCCGTGCTCAAAAATTGAGCTTTTGAGCAAACCTATCCTCAAATCAGTATTGCAGTTATTGCAGTTTGCTAATTATACGTTTTGTTTCGCATTGAATAACGATTAGACTCTGAAGTTGCTATGCGAGGTGAAAAGCAGAGACATGACATGATACCACCTCAGAATAATCAATACAAAGCGACGGAAGCCAGAAGCGAAGCCGCTGTGCTCGAAGCGGCGCAACCGCCGAAACAAAATCTGCCTACTGTGTTTTAGTGGCTTTGTGGATGTAGGGTGGTTCACTAACAATTCGTTATCCGCAATAGGATCCCTAGCCCGAATCATAGTGGTATAGGTTATAGGGACTCACACAAACACGCACTGAGTGAGCTTTGAGGAGGGTTCGCATCAGAAGGTACCCAGAGCGGCTGTCAGAATATATCCTTGGCGTCGATAATTGTACTGCGCTGCGGTCGGTACCGAATTCGGACCTTTCCGCTACGAATGCAGGGTGCCCCGCTCATCTTCTCGTCCCAGGCAGATTGAGCAACGGTCATAGATGTCCCGACAGCGATAATGACTGTTGCAATCTGCGTAGATATCGAACATGTGCGATGAGTGGTGTGTGAAACTCAAGAGATAGCTTAGTTCTCATCAGATTCCAAACTTGAATGCTTGGAACTTGGCTTTACTTGTTTTTGAAGTCCTACTTGTACTTGCCTCCTTTTTCTAGTAATATGTGTTACTCACGCGAAAACTGTCTTGCAGGCACAATACCCCTGCAGGCATATCTTGTGGATAGGACGCCGACTGATCACCAGTCAACAAATGTTTCTACCTTTTCTTTGAATTGAATTGATTTCTTAAACAAGGGAGAATGTAAAGTGATATATATATATATATATGTATATATGTATATATATATATATATATATATATATATATATATATATATATATATATATATATATATATATATATATATATATATATAGTATCAGCGACTAACTATAGTGCAACTTGGAGCCGAGTTAAGACAAACTTATAATCGTAGAAAAAGATAGAAATCGTAACTGTTAGAATATATTTTGTACATATAGTCCTTGGGGCGGCGTATGCGATTCTGACTGCTACCTGCACGTGGTGGCCCTGTTTTAACTAACCGCAATCAGGCGTTCGAGTGCACACATTGGGAAAGTACGACCTACACAACTCGCACCGTTATACTTACTTACTTAGATACTTAGATGGCCCGTCTTCACTGGACGTGCGGGCCCCAGCATCTCTACCACTCGTTTCGTTCCCTCGCCATTGTCATCCAAGATGTTCTCAAGCTTCGTGAATGACGTTGACGAGGTCCTTGAGCCGTATCCAGCTGAGCTCTCAGCTGGTCCATCCGTGCAGCGAACACGTCACCCCATCTCGTTGGCGGTCTCCCTCGGGGCGTTTAGCGTCTCTTGGGATCCACTCTAGCGCTCTTTTAGTCCATCTGTCGTCGATTCTTCTCATGATGTGACTGGCCCATCTATGTTTTGCTTTCGATACCTATTCCGCTGGGTCGTGAAGACGGGACATTCCTCATAAGTCGGAGCTACGAAGACCAGCTAGGTGTTGTGTACGCCGGTTAAACTTCAGGAGACACATCTCAAGGGCTCTGTGGGTAGTAAGTAGCTTCCTAGACGTGGCTGCGGTGTCTGCCCACGTCTCCGTCGCGTAACAGAGCGCTGGAAGAACTGTCGAGTCGCACAGATGGGCACGAAAATCTTGGTCCGTAGCTTCCCGGGTGCGAATGCTGCCCATGCTGCTCTCATTCTTCTATTCAGTTCTTCCTTCAAGTTGTTTTCCAGTTCATAGAACGTCCGAGGTATACTGTCTCTTTCTCTTTATTCGCAGTTCTATTCTCTTCCCTGCTTCGTTCAATTCGTTGAGCATCGTTTCTGCTTCATTGGTACTGCTCGAAAAGAAAACGTTGTCGTCCGCGAAACGAAGGTTCGAGAGAAATCTTCCATCAACACGTATGCCCCTTTCTTCCCAGGAAAGTGATTTCATTATCCATTGCAATGCAGCCGTGAACAACACCTCCCCTTACCAACGAGTACGGTAAGGGGAGGTGGAAAAGCTGTATCTCAGTGGTGCATCGATCGTAGCAATTGGCTAATGTCCTCACATACGACGCGTCCACACCTTGATCGACCAGCGCTGACAGTATTGGATTCGTTTCTACACTGTCGAAGACTTTCTCATAGTCGACGACAGTTAGAACAAGGGGCAGGAGGTATTCCCGGCAAACCTCTATGATCCCCGACACGGTCTGGATATGGTCCAAACAGCTGAACCCCTGACTGAATCCGGCTTGTTCTTGAGGTTGGGCTTCATCCAGCGTCCTAGGTATGCGTGTGAGGATGATCTTGGTAAATATTTTGTACAACACGCTCAGCAAGCATATCGGACGGTAGTCCCGAAGGTCCTCTTGGTCACCTTTCTTATGGAAAAGAACGGTTCGCGAGGTCTTCCACTGGTCTGGAATAATATTTTTCTGAAGGTAGGATGTCATGTGCGCTGCTAAGATTACATGAAGTGGATGGCCACCAGCCCGAAGTCTGCTGATATAAAATCCGGTCCGGAGGCGGTGCCAGGTTTCATGCTCTTGATAGCGGCTCGTACTTCCGAAGGGAGAATCCGTGGTGGAGCTTCACCACTGGGGATGATCGGGCTTTAAATAGGAGTTGATGAACGGAAAAGGTTCGAGTACAACCTCTCCGTAATGATTTCCATCTCACGACGAGAAGACGTGCGAGTCCTGTCTTCGCTCAGCAAGGCTGCTAATGGAATGTTATATTCGCGGAGATCCCTGCGGCACTTCTTTTGACTCGTTCTTCTTTGTGCTGCTTCTAGAATCTTCTTCTGCCTGTATTTCAAAATATCCTCCTGCAGCGCTTTTCTGCAGCTAGTGTTTGCTAGTAATCGCTCAATGTGCGATGAATTCGGATCAAGCCTCAAAGTCCATCTTCATTCCAACAATTCCTTAGTGGTCTTCGAAATCCGATCCAAGTTTGTTGTGCGCGGCTTCGAGATACGCTCAGCACAGGCTCGTAATCCTCTGAGCAGCATCTCATAGTCTACGTTTGGGTCCTCCTCGATGTTCCAGTCACCTTGGGACAAGGAGTCCTCGAGTACGCAATCCTCATAGACGACTTCTTTTCTCCTTCGTTGCCGATAGCAGATGTTCTTTTCCATCGTGTGGCTAAGTCGTATTTCCGCACGAAGGAGAAGGTGATCAGAACCACTACAAAGGGATGGTACTACTGAGACGTCAAGTAGACACCACCTCCGGTTGGTGAGTATGTGGTCGATTTCCGTACGAGTCGCGCCATTGGGCGATTCCAATGTCCACCGACGATGATTTTTTTTTCATGAAAAGAGAGATCCCATGAAAGAGGGGAGCGGCGGACAACAGCCCGGCGAGACGATTGCCATTTTCATACCGGTACCCTAGTCCAAATCTTCCGATCCTGTATTCCTCTTCTGTAGCCATTCCTAGGTTTTGCGTTGAAGTCTCCGACAACGAATTTGTAGAAGGACTTCTCGTTGCTTCATCACCTCCTCACTTCCTCCAATCACTTTCCCCAGCTCCTCGTAAAACGCGTTCAATTTGGATTCATCAGCTGCTGATGTTGGTGAGTAGCAGTCAATGATGCTGATGGGTTTTTGGCGCAGAGGGCGGAAGCGAAGAATGGCCATACGAGGTGGCAGGGTCTCGTGAGAATCGACAAGATGGACGACTGATGGGTACACAATAAAACCAACACCGCCTACATTTCGCGACGGAACCTTCTCTCCACCAATGACTAGTGTACCGTCATTCATCTGTCGTACGTCGCTCCTTCTTCACGTTGTCTCCTGCAGAGCAATCACGTAAAATTAGATACGCTCTGCAGCTCGGAGAAGGGCATGCAGGTCAGCGTCTGTGGACACTGTTCTCGCGTTGTACATACACAGTCTCAGTGGCGAGTCGTGCGTGTGTCGCCTTGGTGTAGAATCAAAGACGTCCTGAGCAACCTGAGATTTGATCGCCTCTCACCGGTCGCCACACCCGTCCGACGTCTGAGACGGCAGGGCCCAGTGTGCAGAGTACTGATGCAGTGAATATGCTGGAGTGGCTAAAAGACTTTTCCCCAAACTAGGCAGCCCTGCCACGGCGAGCTTAGCTTTCAACACAGGTCGTCGCCCAACCTATATGGATCAGGGAACCACCTTGCGACATTTTGCCAAGACGGTGGTGAATCTTAGCAGTGGTTTACTCTTAGCTAGGCTTCCGATTACGAGAAGTCGGAATGTCTGATGTGTCGAACTCCTTCTCAGCTTGGGAGACCCTGCCGGAGGACGAACCTCCGCTGTGCATCGCAGTTCGACGCCCAGTGTCACCTCCAGATCACTGTGAGGCGGTAAACCGTTGTGGAGAACTCGCACCGTTATATGGGAAAAAATTCCCATACATTGCAGAAAGGTGCTGTCTTCCAGCACTTTGCCAAACTCCATTACCTGAAAGATCAATCAGATCAAGAAGGGAGCATTGAATCTAAGGCAGCAACCATTCGTTTCGTCTCGCTGAACTGCCGAACACTATCGAGTGAACTCCAAGAAACCGCCCTGTATAGGCTTATATTTTATCTCTATTTGCTGTTTGCTGCATAGCAGGAAAGAAGCATCAGAAGTCGGCCGGTCTTCAGTATCGGAAACTACATTATCTACTACATTACGATGCCGATGAGAAGAAAGTAGGTGGCTGTGCGATAGCTGTGAGGAACGACTGTAACAACCTGGTGGAGGAATTTGGCTTAAAATCGTCTAGGTTCGCTTTTGTACGACTGTGGGATCGCAGAGGACGTAAATTCTGGATCGTAAATGCCCATGCACCTACGGAAACCGCTGAGGAGAACAGTTGGGACATTTTGCTGTTGTCGCTGTTGGTAAGGTCAACTCTTTTAACGCCCTAAGAGCAGCGCAAGCGAAATTTGAGGACTCTTAAACTTCAGTTTGACTACGTTCTACGAGACGAACATTCCTCAGTCAGCTATCTGAAAATAAAGAGTTGTTTGGAACGTTGCATTCGACTCTGACCACGGTCCAGTTCTTAGCTTCAAAATATGGTTCATGAGAGAAACCGATAATGGACATAGTAGTTCTGAAAGACGAAGAATGCAGAAGGAAAATCCTCCATCGTGTGTCTATTCATGTTGGTGTACGTACAAGAGAGAAGCTTAGCGATGCGGATTTCTTCACAAAGTGCATCCAGGACGCTGCAAGGGAAACGCTTCCGGTTCTATAAAGTTTGCCTTTGCATCTGCGGAAACAAAATCCACGTACAATTCTGCATGCGTCGCGCGCAGCGCTGGTGAGTTCAGCTAGGAAAAGCGTCTGGGAAGGAAGTTGCATCATTAGCTGTAAAAAGGCCTCGAAAACGAATGGACGCCAAAAGCGAAGGAGTTCAAAAAGGACAAAAAGGCGTAGGAGGACAAGAACCCGCGGAAACCATATACTTTACTAAAACGGTATAGCGGCAAAACGAAAAGATGTTCTCCAGTCCTCAACACTGCCAATGGAGTGGCTGTCGGTGAAGCAACCTTTCCATTTGGAGGGATCAGTTCAAGACCTTGCTGAACTGTCAAGCGCCGTCAGCTCCTGAACTAGAACACGTTCATAGACCGACATATGCGGTTAACGAGAAAGCGCCGACCGAGTCGGAGGTTTTGGTCTCTATAAAAGAAAATGAAAAATGGAAAATCTGGTGGAGACGACGGGATTAGCGCAGAAATGCTAAAATATCTTCCTCCGTCTGGGATTCGTGAGATGACAAAGATCATTCGTTCAATATGGATAAACGAAAGGATACCTGATTCGTGGAGACACGCTATCATAATTCCCCTCCACAAGAAGTTATCCGTCACGGACCCAAGGAATTATAGAGGAATCTCCTTGCTGCGTGTTATGTACAAGGTACTGGAGCGCATTATCCTGGACCGACTCATTAAACATCGCGAAGAAATGACGCGCGACGAGCAAGCTGGCTTTCGTCCTGGCCGATCTACGATTGATTAGGTGTTCATCGTCAGGAGAGTGATCGAAATCTGGCAGCGGTATTCGAAGCCAATGCAGCTAGCGTTTCTGGACTTTAAAGCCGCTTTCAACTCTTTTCATCGAGGCCGTCTTCTCAACGCGCTTCGTGCCGAGCGAGTCCCAAGAAAGTTCGTTCGCTTGCTTGATGAATCAACGAACAACTGATGCAGTTCGAACACTAGCCGGATATTCAACAGCATTCGGGGTGGTAACTGGAGCAAGACAAGGGTAGTAGCAGACCCCTTCCTTTTCAATTTCGCCATCGACGGCATTATGCAAAGAACAGTAGATCAGTGCCTTGCCGATATCATACTAGCACCATCAGGTCGCACCTGATCGATCTGGAGTACGCTGATGATGTTGTTTTATTCGCAGGGAGCAGCACGAAACTTTGACATGGTGTCAACCTTGTATCGAAGTTGGCTGCAGCATATGGACTACGTCTACGCCCTGATAAATGCAAGCAGATGTGGATCTCTCCGAAACTTCGGACGGGAATCAAGGTGGATAAACAAAAAATAGAACTCGCCGATGAGTTCTGTTACCTGGGTTGTACGCTGAAGAACAGTGGCAGCTACAAGGAAGATATTCAGCAAAGATGCGCTAAGGCCACTTCTGCATTTAACTCCTTAACAAGATGCCTCTGGTCGACCCCATCACCAAAGAAGTCGATCTGCGAGTTTACCTATCCGCAATTCGCCCCATCGTGATGTACGAATCAGAGACTTGGGCAGATCTATCTACGGTGATGGAGAGGCTTGACTGCACGGAACGAAAGGTGCTTAGACGGCTATTTGGCTACTTTTGGCCTAGGGTATGCCACAGTGAAGATCTTTACGCAGAAGTTGATGTGGTGTACCGGCGGATGACACGTGGAAGACATACCAACATCTTGCACCGCCATCGAAAGTAGCTAAAGTAAATCGTCTTCGCTTCTTTGGTCATATATTAAGGAGACCGGCAGATCGCCTTGTTCAACAAGTTCTGAGGAGTTTGTCGGGCCGAGCTGGAAGAAGCCACCTGGCCGAAAACGGAAGTTCTGGACTGAGGTGGTGAAAGAGGACCTGAGGACACTCGGCGTGGATAGGCAGTTCAGACGATACATGAAGTTTCGCAGAATATGGAATAGCGACGAATGGATTGATTCCACGTAGGTTTTGGCAGAAAATCGAGAAAGTTGAGGAGAGCCATGTTCAAGGACGGCAAACCTCGGCGAAGAAGCGGCTAATCGCGTCAGGCGATGACATCAGCCCGCCGATTAAGTCAGTAAGTCATATCAGCGACATATATCATATCATATATATCGGCGACTAACTATAGTACATTTTGGAGCCAAACTAAGCCGAATTTTTACTCATAGAGAGAGATAGAAATCGTAACTATTAGAATATGCATTATAAATATAGTTCGCATATAGTCTTCTCCGCATCAAAGTAAGGATACCTCACTCGTATAAATATAGAGTTAGGTTTGAAATGTGTCAATCAACTTGTGTCTCAAATTGCACCTACGGCTTATACTGACCTTTATGAACTTTATTTGCATTGCCTTCTCGAACTATGAAACTCCTAGGGTGAGTATTTCACATCATTTTGTGGTATATGGTGGGTGTCTTTACACAAGATTCTATGAGGTCACAGCTAACATTGCCTTTCGTTGCCTTCTTAATTAATTAGTCGGTTTTACTCTTGCATTCTGTTATTCTCTCATTCTTGAAAGTACAACACCTTTTCGTGTCAACTTTACCGAGCAATTTTCATTTACAAACGAGTTTTCATTGCGGAGTTGATGTTTACGATTTCATTTCCTTATAAGCTCCTGTTAGCAGAGCATTCAAGTAGAAGTGTCATGCGGGTCTTCCGCGGAAGTTGTGGGCGGGGTCTAAGGATGGACAGTGCACCTGGACAGGTGTAGCGGCGATTGCTTCTGCAACCATACGGATCGGCTGCACCCATTTCGCTTGTTTACCTCCTGAGAGTCCCCTGTTTGAGGAGTTGAGTGTATTCACTTAGTATAAGGACACACTGCGATCAGCTGACATACTCCCAATTATATAGTGTGCTTATCAGAACAATACAAGTAAGTAAGGATGCGTTGCTTCCTTACTACAATGATATTATGAGGATATGTAGGTATGGCAGAGGTTCGGCGACAACAGGTAAAAACTCCCAAGCCGGGAGTAGCAGACAAATAACAAAAAGAAAAAACGACATAAGGAAAGAGTATGTATCAGGTGTGTGTTCCGACAGTGATGGTATTGCATTGTTTCGTCGACAACTGGTCTTTGCTTTGGTCATCTCGATTGAAGATTTTTCTTGCTTGCTGCGGTGAGCAGGATGTGAGACGTGGGAACAGTAAAGGGAGAGTTGAATAATAGTTGAATAAAGGATTGAATATTGAGGACGACGTTGAGTCGCATGGATGAATTTTTAGAACTTTCTTCTTTTGTATCGCGTAGTATCAGATCGAGCCCTCCCATTGCAGAGAAGCGAATAGAGTAAAGTGAAGTAGACCACACTTCGCGCACTTGATTGCACAGTCGCTTCAAACATGCTGCGATGTTAGGCAGCGCTCGCAGAGCTGGAAGCGAGCAGGCTACGAAGCTTCCGGCACAGGTTCGGGGAAACGATTACAGCCGTGAATTTTGTGGTTATCCTGATGTTCTGCAATTAAGCAGAACGTTTAACGGAATTCAGGCTTGAAGTGTTCTAGCTGTTCGACGTATGGGTTTTGAATAGAATGCAAATAGGCGCTATCTACAGTTGTGGGTTTAGAGCATGAATCCTACGGTTCTTAGTGCTGCAGTGGGATCTGAGGTATGAGAGATGTCAACATACTTACTTACTTACTATTACACCCCATCTCGCTGGCGGTCTCCCTCGAGGGCGTTTAGCATCTCTTGGGATCCACTCTAGCGTTTTTTTGGTCCATCTGTCGTCGATTCTTTTCATAGTGTGACCGGCCCATCTATTCTTTGCTTTCGATATATATATATACATATATATTTCGCTGGATCACGAAGACAGGACATTCTTCTTAAGTCGGGGCTGCGAAGAACGGCTAGAATGTGTGCCGGTTAAATTTCAGAAGACATCTCTCAAGGGCTCTGTAACAGAGCGCTGGAAGAACTGTTGAATCGAACAGATGGGCACGAAGATTTTGGTCCGTCAGCTGGTCCGTAGCTTCCCTAACGGGTGCGAATGCTGCCCATGCTGCTCTCATCCTTCTATTCAGCTCTTCCTTCAAGTCGTTTTCCATGTTCGTCCGGGGTATACGTATGACGAAGATTCCACGATTTGGAAGCCTTCAAGTTGTACTCCTCCGTCCACGCAGTAGGCGTTCTTTATGAACTGTGTCTTCTTCCTATTTATTCGCAGTCCTGCTTCGTTCAATTCGTGGAGTATCGTTTCTGCTTCATTGGTACTGCTCGAAAAGAGAATGATGTCGGCCGCGAAACGAAGGTTCGAGAGAAATCTTCCATCAACACGTGTGCCCCTTTCTTCACAAGGTAGTGATTTCATTACCCATTGCAATGCTCCTGTGAACAGCTTCGGCGATATAGTATCGCCTTGTCGTACCCCCTTTCCAATGGGTATGGTGAGGGGGCGCTAAAAAAGCTGTTTCTTATTGGTGCATCGATCGTAGCAATTGGCTAATGTCCTCACATACGAGGCGTGTACACCTTGATCGACCAGCGCTGACAGCATTGGATTCGTTTCTACACTGTCGAAGACTTTCTCATAGTCGACGACAGTTAGAACAAGGGGCAGGAGGTATTCCCGGCAAACCTCTATGATCCCTGACACGGTCTGGATGTGGTCCAAACAGCTGAACCCCTGACTGAATCCGGCTTGTTCTTGAGGTTGGGCTTCATCCAGCGTCCTAGGTATGCGTGTGAGGATGATCTTGGTAAATATTTTGTACAACACGCTCAGCAAGCATATCGGACGGAAGTTCCGAATGTCCTCTTGGTCACCTTTCTTATGGAAAAGAACGGTTCGCAAGGTCTTCCACTGGTCTGGGATCCCTTCTTCCTGAAGGTATGATGTCATGTGCGCTGCTAAGATTACATGAAGTGGATGGCCACCAGCCCGAAGTCTGCTAATATAAAATCCGGTCCGGGGGCGGTGCCAGGTTTCATGCTCTTGATAGCGGCTCGTATTTCCGAAGGGAGAATCCGTGGTGGAGCTTCACCACTGGGGATGATCGGGCTTGACGCAAGAGTTGATGAACGGAAAAGGTTCGAGTAGAACCTCTCCGTAATGATTTCCATCTCACGACGTGAAGACGTGCGAGTCCCGTCCTCGCTAAGCAAGGAATTTGGATCAAGCCTCAAAGTCCTTCTTCTTTCCAACAACTCCTTGGTGATCTTCGAAATTCGATCCAAGTTTGTTGTGCGCGGCTTCGAGATACGCTCAGCACAGGCTCGTAATCCTCCGAGCAGCATCTCGTAGTCTACAAATGGGTCCTCGTCGATGTGCCAGTCACCTTGGGACAAGGAGTCCTCGAATACGCAATCGTCGTAGACGACTTCTTTTCTCCTTCGTTGCCGATAGCAGATGTTCTTTTCCATCGTGTGGCTAAGTCGTATTTCAGCACGAAGGAGAAGGTGATCAGAACCACTACAAAAGGATGGTACTACTGAGACGTCAAGTAGACACCACCTCCGGTTGGTGAGTATGTGGTCGATTTCCGTACGAGTCGCGCCATTGGGCGATTCCAATGTCCACCGACGATGATTTTTTTTTCATGAAAAGAGAGTGAAAGAGGTGAGCGGCGGACAACAGCCCCGCGAGACGATTGCCATTTTCATTCCGGTACCCTGGTCCAAATCTTCCGATCTTGTATTCCTCTTCTGTAGCCATTCCTAGTTTTGCATTGAAATCTCCGACAACGAATTTGTAGAAGGACTATCAGCTGGAGGAAGTGACTGGAGGAAGTTGTTGCTTCATCACCTCCTCACTTCCTCCAATCACTTCCTCCAATCACTTCCTCCAGCCGATACGCTCTGCAGCTCGGAGAAGGGCATGCAGGTCAGCGTCTGTGGACATTGTTCTCGCGTTGTAGGCGAGTCGTGCGTGTGTCGCCTTGGTCCAGAATCAAAGACGTCCTGAGCAACCTGAGATTTGATCGCCTCTCACCGGTCGCCATACCGTCCGACGTCTGAGACGGCAGGGCCCAGTGTGCAGGGTACTGAGGCAGTGAATATGGTGGAGTGGCAAGAAGACTTTTCCCCAAACTAAGCAGCCCTGCCACGGCGAGCTTAGCTTTCACCACAGGTCGTCGCCCAACCTATATGGATCAGGGAACCACCTTGCTACATTTTGCCAAGACGGTGGTGAATCTTAGCAGTGGTTTACTCTTAGCTAGGCTTCCGATTCCGAGAAGTCGGAATGTCGGATGTGTCGAACTCCTTCTCAGCTTGGGAAACCCTGCCGGAGGACGAAACTCCACTGTGCACGGCAGTTCGACGCCCAGAGTCACCTTTACGTCACTATGAGGCGGTGAACCTTTGTGGAGGAGATGTCGATATCTGCTGTTCAAATCGTTAATTGTAGAACTCCCGGCCACAACCGTTTGGTATGCGTTTTGGGATGGATTTTAAATGAGAGATGAGTATTGTGGGGTTTTATGTACAATATTCATTTGCATGCATGTTTGTCAAACTAGATTGGCGGCGTGAAGTTTGGGTAATTTAAGAATTATTTTCATGTAGGAGGTTTCTGTTGGATATTGAATTGAGACATCTGATTTAAGACTTTTTATTGACATGCTTGGACAGTGACACGTATTGGGTGCCTCTAGGTTTTCGTAAACACAGATTATACAACTGTTTCATCGCGAGAAATTCTTCAGCGTGACGCTTTAAGACATACCACGGGAAGTAGGGGGTATTGGGATCATAAAAGCGTCATCTTTTGCTTTGGCAAAATTTCTATCCACTTAAGTAGAATGTGAGTTTTGCAACGAGGTCACCGTTATTGAAGGTCCATCTACCGTTTTTGATAAGTGTGGTAAGAGAGGAATTCCTTTGTTTTTTTTTCTTCTGAGTTTCAGTACCGGAAAGGATGTCGTGAATCTCAGTTCTTACTGATTTTCAATGACTGATTCCCAATATACACTATTGAGAATTTCATTGAAGTTTTCATTGAGATGCACGCGGTAGACGCAAAAGGAGAGGGCTGTTGGTGGCAGTAGACAGCCGTATAACCATCCGCCATACACATGTACATGTGAATACCCAGCATGAAGCTTAGCCCTACTGAATTCATTGATGACTTCTGTCGATGTTATGGTGGTGCATCCCTAGGTGCGATAGGGAGAAGCTCTCCAGGTGAAAGGGTATCTAGCTCATGAGGTCAGATCAAGTGAAGATCCCTTCGCCAACCGTGGAAAAGTAAAGAGGTCCCTTCACTTTTGGACACTATGGCTTCATCTTCACTATGAGTTCATCTATCATGGGTGTTCACTTGCAGATGTCTTGCAGTGTGAAAGATTTTATGCAAAGCGTACTTGCTGAAAATTACGATATTTTCAATTTTATTGGCTTCCTCATGATTTTGATTAACTCAGGTAATTTTTTATTGGTTTGTTTGAACCATAGCTTAAATTAGTATTGAACTTTTGTATTCACATTTGGCGTTTCTGCGTTATCGCCTCCGCCAAAGCCTGGAAAATCAAAGTCATCAGTGATCTATCCTCACAATCCCTTCAACACCCTACCGAAAGCACTCAAACGATAGGCTAACTGCACTAACAACAGATCGGCTAATGCTCACCTCTTTCGTTGGATCTGATAACGTAACAGACCACCACACAGCAGAACAATGAGTCACAAGGCTTTTATAAGAGACCTGACAGCCCATTAGGTCAATATTCACAAACGCCTTGACATGAGGCGAGTTCGTTTGTGATCGCACATTCTGCTCATTTTTGGACTCTTGACAGTTATCCTCTAGTGTTCTGCGTAGTATAGTAACTTCTATCTATATTTCGGAGCTTTTATGAAATATTTTACGATGTGCTCTGAGTTTTCGTGAGTCCATCTAGATGCTGTTTTACTCAAATACAAAGTGGGTGCCCGGCTTCTAATATGAAATCGCGTTCACACGACCTGCTCGTGATACGATAAACAAGTTCTCATATCATGCAATCACCTTCCCTGCCATGTTAGCAAATCACGCGGCACGGAGTTTTGCAGTGCAACTGGTTGGCTTTCTTGAGTGTGCACATCTATTTGCTGTAAGGGATGCGAAAGACTAAGGATATCGAACGCCTTGAGCGAAAACATTTTAGTCCAGTATCTTACCGCGCATCCCAACAAAATGAAAAAAAGTCCGTTTTGGGAAAACCTCTTGCAGAACGTGCGTTAGGTGCTACGCTCCAATGCGGGTATCCGCATCTTCGCTGCGATGTGTCGTCCTGAAACATATCCGACCCCATTTTGTTCGATCTTCAGTTAGAGCTCGAATAGAATCTATCCGTCCGTCGCTGTACCATAATCGGCGAAACGTCACATCATCACATTTGATTAGTCACATTTGATTAATAAACATTTGCATTTGGAAGTATGCTGTCATAAAATCTCTGCTGTGCCGTCTAATGGGTGCATATCGACGGGTTTTCGAAAAATTTGGGCTCGCTTCTTGGCTTACTGCCGAGGTTCTCCTTGAGTTCCTCTACTAATCACTCACACATATGTGAAACAATATGTTCGCCTTTTACAGCCTTTTTGGCCTCTTCGTTTGTCTCTTCAACTGTGCTGACTACTTTGCCCTCATGTACGAGAGTTTCAAAAACTCCCCAGAATTGTGGGAGTTCCTCTTTTTCTCCGTAAAAGCGAGGTATATTTAGTCTCTTTTGTTTTTGCTTTCGACATTCTTTTTCCTACAAATTTTCTGAGCTTTCTGATAACTAATGTACAACTTCTACTTTAACTTCATCGTCAGCAAGGCATTTTAATTGTCTGAGTTCACTTTTAGGTGGACCTACGTGAGGTTCTGCAGCAACTTTCTGCTTTTTGTCTCGGAATTCGTTGGACCTTGCTAGTATGAACAGCATTTCGTTCGATTGTGCAAGATTCTCACTAGATGGACTTTCCCTGTTAATTTTCTCGAAGTCCTCCTCTAGTCCTTTTTTGTTTGGCTTGATTTTGACTTCTCTATACTCCTTCTTCTGTTGTTGAACTAAATTCTGCAGATGACTTCAAGCTTGCTTGAAACCTGCTGTTTATTCATTTGTCTGGTTTTTTTTAAATTTTACATGCATATTTCTTCTTCTTTGTTTAATCTCCTTACCACGAGGTTTGATGGAGTTGTGTTATCTCCGTATTGTTCATTGTCCTGCCCGATCATTTTCAATTCCTTCGAGTAAGACTGGTGTTTTGTCAGGAATGTTTCTAGCAATTGAGCAGCATATTTGATTGCGCTCGGGATATGAGGTACGCACGAAGATTGGCTGACCGCTACTGACCTGCCTTCAGCACCGTGCATCTCCGCGTAATTACTGCTGTCGCTCCACCAAAAGTGAAATTGAAAAGCGAGTTGACGCAACAAATTGTGATATATGAATATGGTAAACTATGCGCATATTATCGGAAAATAAGGACAAAAAGTAAATCCTATCCATGTAAAAGACATGCCATCAGAAGCATACCAAACGGTGATATGCTGAGTAATAATAGTGATATGCGTGACCTATATTGACCTCATTTGACAAACTCCACACAGATAAAGATTCTAACGAAAATATGTCGCAGAAAGAATACTAGCATACATATATTTTCAAACATCTTATAATATTAAACATTTTACGCCTTGTCTATTCTATATGAACTCGCGGCGCAAAAATATGTATGTGAAAGACAAAATATTTGTGTTCATCACAATGTCTGTGAGCGAGTTTAATGTTCAACTTCCAGGCGTAACAACTGTATGGACAGCGGTTTTATGTTCTTATTACTTTGTACACGTTCTTTAAACTCCTCTCTACATTTTACCTTTTTATCGCTGTATTTCTATCTATTCTCTGCATAAAATCAATACGACAGGCTGGGTGTATCCTTGGCAAACAGAGGCTTCTGTGTCTTCGAGAAACGGGGTTAGGTACTATGAATGTCTACGAGGCATTAGTCCGACCTCCCCAAGCGTAGAACACTATTTTTCCAGAGCATCTTTTGCATTTTCTTTTCTTTCTCTTTTTCCATTTTGTGACATCTTAAACCACTTTATTTAATCTATGATTTTAAACAACTTTTATCACCAAACACTTTTCTCTTTTCTTAGTTCTAAAAAATGCATCGTAAGAGCTGCGGGCGCGACGAGATGGGCAAGAAAGACGGTTTGGGCGAGGAGTCAGGAAGACGTGGCACAAAAGAAGCGATCAGATTGCTGTGGTGATTGTGACGCTGTCAGGAGTCGCGCGGTGCATTTATCGACGCTCATTAACCTCCTCTATACGTGGCGGTACATCATACGGGTACCTCTTGACCTTCTCCTTCTTTTTCTTGAAATTTGGAGAAATTTTGGTGTCTATAAAAACCTTTCTGAGCGGATTTATTGCACAACGTTCTTTGGCTTTTTGTTCTTATCTCTGTTAGAGAGATGGAACAATAACTGAGTGGTCTTCTCAGTAGTTTGAACTCATTTCTGGCTCTTGATTTGTCCTGGTCTCTATGAATGGGAGGAGTTTTTGGAATATTCCAGTTTTTCGGGCTATTCTTCAGCTCCTGATGTGTCCTGACCATTCTATGTAGAAACGGCACACAATTAGTCTGGCCGATGCAGCAAGGGAATGTGTAGTGCAATGTGAGAACATAGGGTTGCTCAGTGGCAAGTCTCAGCAAGTCGGCAGCAATAGGATTCTAGGTCCGAATAACACTAGCGTAGATTATAGCCATTTACACTAAGACACGGAATTGAATGAATTTTGAGGGTTCTAAATTGTATGTATTCATTCACTGACAAATCAAATAGTAATTCAAAGACACACTGACGTCAGTCGGTATACTATACAGTGCTTCAGATAACGTAAACTTCTAGGCTTATTCTAGGCCTTCTGCCTCTATTTAAAGGCATCACCCCACGAATCTGAGGCCATGCAGATTTCGGGTGGAGTATTCTTAAGGGATAGTAGATTATGGAGACGAGGGTGATTCCGTCCATTTCTTCCTAATTGCCGTAAAAAACGGTCCGGAGGATTCGTTGCCGCACAAGGCTGGCGCGCTCCAGTCGAATTCCTTGTAGAAAATAGTGCGCCAGAAAGCCCGAAGCCGTATCTTCTGGCCGCTTTTTGCGGCAATTAGGAAGAAATGTACGGAATCACCCCCTCTCTATAATCTACTATCTCGTATACGAATACTCCACCTCAAATCTGCATCACCTCAGATTCGTGGAGTGATGCCTTTAAACAACTGTCCGTTGTATATGTCTAATTTCTGAAGACAGGATCTGGCAAACCTGATGAGGACAACATAGGGCAAGTAGACAGAGGCGTACATTTGTTCGAAACGCTATGCAAGCAATAGTAACGGTCGTGAAACAGTTAATAGCTAATTTCCTCATCTCGCGTTGTTCGGGCAAACCACAATCTTTGTGTCATCACAGTCAAAGTAAATGCACCGTACGATGTCGTCGAGACAATTGTAATAGGTCTGCACTGCTGAACAGAAAAATGGAAACTGAAACATCGTTCTGGCATCTCTACACTGTGATTGGGACACTGGAACTTCCTTGGGTGGTTGAGCTACATAAGCTATCTTCGAAACCGTTGTTCTGTAAATGATGTTAGTGATGGAACGAGTTGTTCTATCTTAGCCATGTTTGGGAACAGCGTATATTATTACAGCAACGATAACAATGAAACACAACTCCGCGATATGTCGAGTGGGCTCGTAACGGTCCCCTTTGTCTGGGTCACGTTGTTATAACATTAGTTACGGTGTCTATTCTTTCGTGATCACAGCCCACTGCAAGCATGCTGGAGAGATTGCTGGTTCAGCAGCAGTCGCTAAGCGTCAAATCATTTCAGCGTTGGTTACGCATCGCAATCACGCACAGTTGCAAAGAGGATCCTAGAGGAAAGTCTGCGCCATGATATCACAAAAGTGGCTTTGATATGCATTTTTCGGATTGATTTCGCTCCCGCTGTCAACACTGTAAGAAAACAACGGCGTATGACGGAGAATAGAAAGACCATGGAAGCCTCCCAAGTCTGGATTGGGCACTACATATCAGTCTTCATATATACGATACATATTCACTTATCTTAATCACTGAGGTGGTATTATCGCTTGACGCTGTTACCCACATCCTGGTCGAGGTGTCAAGTACTTGAACATAGCTTTGCCTAATTTTTTGATGTTCTTGAACAAGATGCAGTAGGAGCTCACCTAGGAGGTTACCTTTGTGTTGCTCCATAAGTTTTATAAATAATCGTCGGCTTTTCTATTCACAGTCGCCGGAGCTCTGAGGCAAAATACTCGACAATCTACCAGATCTATGAACGGGGTAACTGAATATTCTTGTGAGTACATTTTTGGCTAGAATATTTTTTATCAATAAGAAGCCAGAATGCCAAAAAAAGGTGGAAAGTAACGTGTAGGTCGATGTGATGTCCACCGATGTTTAAAAATAACTTTTGTGCACTTTCCTCTCGGGTTGAATAAGATCAGGGGTGCGGAGCTTATTCATGCATGCGAATGTGATAATTAGTTCCGACGAAAATTTCCATATCAGAAGTTTACCAGTTCCTTCTACTATTTTCTAAGCCAAGCAGAACTCTGCTGACAGTTGTTTTCACACACGTTGATGAAGGCAGAGGATAGAGGTGTAGCTCACGAATAAGAACGTCATCATGCTCAATTCCTATTACTAATCCGGAAGAAGTAATGTAAAAGTCTTTCTTCCACCCACGTCCTCAATGATGCAACTTATCAAATGTAGGAATACTGATAGTTTGTGTTCAAATAAGCTACAAGCAATCGCTAGTATTTCTTACTCTTTTAATACAATTATTTTCTTTTATGTATCGATGACCAAAACTGTCGTTGATGCCGTTTCTGAAACGGCGCAGTTATCATTCCAAGTAGTGTATGGCCGAAGCTCAAACCTGTAGTGTATCCTAGTGATGATCAAGATGCGTTTGCATTTGGAGAAAGAGGTCAGTCGTCTCCACCACACGTCATTTGCGTTCACGGCTGCCCCTTTCACTTCCTGGAACTTATTCCCACATATTTTACCATTTCATCATTCATGCATCATTCTATCATATCAAAGCTATCATTTTTTTGTGAAAGACTCCAGCTGTTTACTTCTGCCTGTAAACCGATACACAATTCCTTCAGTGCTTGTTTTTGTTATCTATAGAGCTGTCCATTGTTTGATCTATTTTATTTTTCCTCTACTTGCTTCAAAAGTTACTGCAAGTAGCACGCTGAATACTACGCAAATATGCAGCGTTCCATTTTCTTGCGCAACGATTGTATTGTAAAAGTTTCGCTTATTGCTTTTTTTCTAAACGTTAATATCTCTATGCTTACATAGACAACAAATTTGTAAAGATAACAGCTTTTTTGAGCATTTATTAAATGTGACGACGATGCCAACACTCTTGCTATGGAAGCCTTACTTTCAACTACCTACTGATTAACTGCCACTGAGAATGTCACATTTTTGTAGAAATATTCGACTTGGTGATACCCATAAGGATGAAGCTGCTGTTCTTCGTTGTTTTCCTATCAGCTTGGGCAAAAAAACACCAAGAGAGCAGTGAAGAGGAGGACAACACTACATCTCACAGCGAGAAAAGTAAGTTTTCTTTCACACGGTTATGTATCTGAGGAAAAAGAATAGACGTGAAATAGGAACTGAATGGTTGGACATACGTATTATTGTTGAGAAGAACGACATCTTTATCCACACATGTGTATGGTTCTTTCAGTTGTGGATAAATTGGCAGTGAATTTGGCAGGAGCGCTTGTGAAGTCCATCTTTCCCGAAATGGACCGTTATGAGAAGAAGACTGCGGAGGTTATTGCCTGCGTTACTCTTGGAAAGAAAGTCGCCGTATGATCAGTTTGGGAAGATTTGTTCTGCAATTTGTAGCGAGATACATCCTTAGGCGATGAAGTGCGGTAGCAATACGCAACCATCTGAATTTCTTCCAAGCAGACGTGTGGAACTTTGTATCTTTCGAGTGTGCGCTTGTTAGATCATCAAGAGTTCACAGATGCTGATAGTGCATGGTTTTAATGGTTTCTTGTTTTGCTTGGTCTTTAGTCGGACACATTTTCAATATGTGCGATTAGTACGGGATTTTATACCTGTAAAAATAGTATAGTATAAAGTTAGTATGAAGTTGGCACCTCTGACTAGTATTCGAAATCATGTATGCGATTCTGTTCCACCATTTTTGGCGACGCATTGTAGTCCGTTGCGGTTTGATTCGCTCAAACTTTTGTAATAACAACAGAATATCACAATAGTTGAAAGACTTATTTTCCACAGAAATGGCACAAACTCAAGACCAAAACTGAAACCCACGAAAATACAATATAAAAAAAATAAAAATAAATACGGGTAATTTTCTCAATGTTTCCCACTTCGTTTTCTCTTAAAACTTGTCAGGAAATATGTACACTCTTAGGCAACAAGGTGAGTCGATTCCTGTGGTAGCCCTCCCTTCTTCTAATCAGTTACGCAATGCGAAATAAATATTCAAATACAGGTGTCTGTCGAAATTGTAAAAACACCAAAACGATTTTAATGCGAGCCACGGATAAACTACAACAAGGGAAGTCGTAGTTCTACTTAAAGGCAAGGAAACAAGCAATACTGCAGAGGAGCAGCGACAACTCGCATGTGAATCCACTAGTGAGGGCTTTAAAGGCAAGAAAAAAAGTGATCCAGGATTGAATCTGGATCTCACCACATCTGTTCACAATAGAATTGCCTTAAATTTTTGATTCACGCTGCAAACGCGATTAGCGGAAGAGGAAACTGTGAGAGTTCTTCGCAGTCCGTTATCACAAAACCAGCCTCGCCTCACAAGAACTTGAAAGATTCGACGGGCGCCCGCAGATCCACTTCAAGCTCCATTTGTTAAGTATTTTCGTGGGTTTTAGTTTTGGTCTTGAGTCTGTGGAAAATAAGTCTTTCAACTATTGTGATATTCTGTTGTTATTATAAAAGTTTGAGCGAATCAAACTGCAGCGGACTACAATGCGTCGCCAAAAATGGTGGAACAGAATGTGCCAACTTCATATTCGTTATTTTTACAGGTATAAAATCCCATACTAATCGTTCATATTGAAAAGGTGTCCGTCTAAAGAGTACCTCGCAATCGACCGAACGAACAAATTTTGTTACCCGCTCAAAGGCATCACCCCACGAATCTGAGGTGGTGCGGGTTTCAGGTGGGTTATGCCTATACGGGGTCGTAGATTACGAAGAGGAAGGTGAGTCTGTCCATTTCTTTTTAATTGCCGTAAAAAACGGCCCGGAAGATCGAAAGCTTCGAGCGTTCCAGGGCCCTATTTTCTACGACGATTTCTATTGGAGCGCGTAGGATCTTCCGGGCCGTTTTTTACGGCATTTGGGAAGAATGGACGGAATCACCTTCCTCTCCCTCCTCTACGACCCCGTATAGGCATAACTCATCCGAAACCCCCACCGTCCCAGCTTCGTGGTGTGATGCCTTTAAGCAAACTTCACAGCTGATGCTGAAAGAGAAGATTTCTGGATGAAATTGTACTTCCTCAGAAGCTGAATGTATTTCTTGTATTATTATTTATACATGTTTACCCATCTACTGAGATATCACTGTTTCATCAAATGATCTTCCACCAATATCGAAAAACGGGGTACCATTTCCTTCAGGGGATTCTGTACTTCGCTCTTTTCATCTTCCACTTTTTTCCATTTTTTGTTTTTATGAGGAAAACAACAGGAAAAGTACGAAAGTACAAACAGGAAAAAAGCTCCAATGAACGTATCGCCGCCATCGTTCTTTACGGATTGACTGGTAGAAGCGTATCTGTTCCCTCCTTCTCCGGGGATATAACGTATCACGTTCAGTGTTGATCCATTGACTATTAAGAGATAGGAAAAGCAAATTAGTACCAGTCTTCGATTAAAATAGTCTCCGATCTGCTCTGGCTGAAGGGCACTGATTTGGTGTGGAACACTGCAGAAATGCGGAAATCGACTTACTATAGTCAAAAAAATTATTCGAACTTAGTTTCACATCCGCATTCGTTTAATATTGCCACAATTTAGGAGCACCGTACGAATACGGCACCGGCGCAAAGGCTTACCTTTTCCTTTTCAAGACATTCTGACATAAAATTACCTGGCCATAAAATTGGTGTTTTCCTTTAAAATGAAGACCATATTTATAATCAGTGCACGCTAGTACCATAGTTCGGAAGTTAGTACAAAATCTTTAGCCAGACAAAATCAGTAAAATCGGACGCAACCGAAAAGCGGACCAATACATCCGTGCGCAAAAACTGTGCTCTGTCCCATCCGAAAGTATCGATGGGCCAATCTTGCTCCGAATATGTTCGAAGAGGAAATCATATATATTGTTAAGGGTATGATGTTCCTACGGATTAGCTGAACATCATTAACAGATCCCAGATTTCTTAAGCGTTATGAAATGGGATGCGAATATCTGAGACGCTGAATGGAACCAAGTCTCAAGAATATGTTGAATTACGTCGGGGTTTCAGCAGCATGGACTACATCCAGACCGTGTCGAGGTTTGCCAGGAATACCTGCCTTTACCTTAACCTTCGTCACCTATGAGAAAGAATTATACAGCGTAGAAACGAATGTAATACTGTTACCGCTGGTCAATCAAGGAGTGGACGCGTCGCATGTGAGGACATTAGCGAGTTGATCGATGCACTGTTACGATACAGCTCCTCCGCAGCATCATCACCATACCCACTGAAAAGGGGGCACGACAAAGCGACACTACATCACCGAGGCTGTTCATGGCTGCATTAGATTACGAAATCACTTGCTTGCGAGGAAAAGAGCAAAGGTGTTGATGGAAGATTCCACTCACCATTTTGCAGATGACATCGTCCTATTTTACAAAAGTACCAATGGGGCAGAGACGATGGATAAAACGAAGTAGGGAAGAGAATACGATTGGGAATAAACAGAAATAAGACAGTTCATAAAGAACGTCTCCTACGAAAATGGAAGAATATAAGTTTAAGGCTCCCCAATTGTGGAAACTTTGTCATACGTATACCTCGAGCGTTCCATGAACATGGAAAACGACATGAAGGAAGAACTAAATAAAAGAATGAGAACAACGCAAACAACATTTGCATCGCTTAGGGAAGCTACGGATCAACTGACGGACTCCGTTTACATCTGTTTGACTCGATAGTCCTTCCAACGCTCTGTTGCGCAGAGGAGTCGTGGAGAGACTCCTCTGCCAAGTGGTCTACTACTCACAGACATATCAAGAGGAGTCTTCTGAGGTTTAAGCGCAAATAACACCTAGCCGTTCTTTGCTGCTCTGGCTTAGGAGGAATGTTCCGCCTTCGCAAGCTAGCGGATCATGTATCGGAAGTTAAGCATAGTGATAAAAGCAACGTCAGCCCATCTTATTGGCATGAAAAAGGCAGTTATCCGAAATATGGTCAAAACAGCAACAGGAATCAATCGAAGGAATGGGAGGAATCACTAAAACTACCACAAGCATAGCTAATTCAAACGGTTATTCGAGATTGAAATCTAACACCCAATCTCGAATTACGAACAGCACAGTGAGGGTCACACGTGAAGGTAAAATTCCTTTGAACATCCCCTTCGTCTCTGACTCCTTAACTGCTACTATACATAGAACTCTTTTGCGAGCACACCTGCAAGAGATGTTGTATTGGTGAACATCCTGAACGACAGCATCAAGCAACAGTTAGTTCGCACTAGATTCTACGATAGGCAATGCCTATCAGAATGTGTCGTGGTTTGTCCATTCGGGAAGGCTGGTGATTGCACGAACGTTGGAGTTACCTAATAAATAGAATGCCTAACGTACAACACCATTTATATTAGAGAAACTGGAAGGATGCTCAACGTGAGTATCAAGGGACATTTGGCTGGTAAAAGGTGTGGGAGTTCGATGACACCGTTAGGGCGCCACAAAAATGAGAAGCATGATGGAAAAGAGTTCGAAGTAAAGTTTACGATATTAACGCACGAGAAAGAAATATCTGCTAGGGAAGCATTGGAAGCATTCTGGATTTCCATTAAGAATCCAGCCAAATAAAAGCTTATCAATTACCAGTGACTTCTCGCTGTTCGTAACACTCTGTGAGCTATAAGATTGCCCCACATGCAGTTGGCATAACAAGAAAACATAAATACAACACTTCCAAATGCCGGGGTTTCAAGAAGAGAGGACTTGGAGATTAAATGGGATAAACAGACGACAGATGGGCTAAGAGAGCTAGAAAGATTTCCAAGAGATGCTAAACGCACTTAAGGGAGATCACCAACAAGATGAGGTGATGTGTTCGTTGCACGGAATCACCAGCTAAAAGTTCAGCTGTATACGGCCCAGGAACTTTGCTAACGTCACTCTCGAAACTTCATTACATTGACTGCAAGACTTCTTGATTGACGACGGGGAAGGAACTGAACGATTGGAAAAGATGCTGGGATCCGCTCGATTCCTTTATTGATCTAGAAAGACTTTGTAGTAGCCCTTTGCGACTTCCTCTCCTCAAAGAAACTTTTGCGTCATAGTCTGCTAACTTCTGTAATTCCACAAATATAAGTCAAATACGCAGCAGAGACTGCCTCGCCGGTACAATCGTAGACGCGTTGCAGATATCGTTAGCAATGAGTTGCATCGCTCAGGAGAAGATTTCACACAAAAGTTATTTCATACGTTATTTCTGAATCACGCGCATACATGTCTTACTGTTACCTGATCGTAGTGGCCTAGCTTTTCTTAGACGCAATCAGGCATTCCAGTAGACGCATTGGGACCGTACGACCGTACGAGCTATATAATGTGGACTGTTATATGGTGCAAAGTTCCTATACATTGCAGAAAGGTTGTGTGCTCTAGCACATCGCCAAAGTCCATAATTCGAAAGGGCAACCGCCTGAATGGAGCATGGAATCATTGGCAAAGGCATTCGTTTCGTAACGTTGAACTGCCGAACACTGTCGTCGACTGAACAACAAACCGCCCTGTCTAGGATTCTATGGTATTTCTGTGTGCTGTCTGCTGCACAGCAGGAAACAGGCATCAGAGGTCGGCCGGTCTTCAGTATCGGAGACTACGTTGTCTACTGCTGCGATGCGATGAAAAGAAGATGGCTGTGCGATAGCCATGAGGAGCAACTACAACAACCTGGTGGAGGAATTTGGCTTAAAATCGTCTAGATGCGCTTTTGTACGACTGCGGGATCCCAGAGGACGTAAACAGTGAATCGTATGACCCCATGCACCTACAGAGACTACTGAGAATGACAATGAGGACGTCTTCTATGATGGACTTAATGTGTTTATGATCAAGATATCTAGCTAGCAGGGGATAGTTATCGGAGCCGACGCAAATACGAATATGGGACTTGAAATACAACCTGATGTTTCTGAAGAAAATGGTGTCATCCAGCGGAGCGCACATCGGATGGCGGTAACCGTCTGTTTGGTCGACTTATGTGAACGGACGGGATTCATCATCGCTTGTACGTCAAAAAGGAATCATCGGCACCATCGGCCTATGTGGCAAGGGTCAACCCTTTTAACGCCTGAAGAGCAGCGCAAGCAGAAGGTGAGAACTATCAAACTTCAGTTCAACTACGTTCTGACGAGGAACATTCGTTAGTCGGATATTCGTCTAGAGAGATAGAACTGCTTGGTATGTCGCATTCGACTCTGTCTGCCGTTGAGTTCTTTTTAGGTTCAAAATATGGTTCCACAAGAGAAACCGAGGAGTTATTCCTCAACGGAAAATCTAAATGGCAGGTCTGAAAGACGAAGAATGCAGAACGAAATTCCGACAACGTAAGTCTCTTATGTTGGAGTACGGTCAAGAAAGAAGCTTTGCTAAGGAGTTTCAAAAGACGTAGGAGGGCAAGAAATTGCAGGAAGGCTTGAACAGCCCATGCTTTGAAACAGTGTAACGGCAACATGGAAAGATGTTCTCCAGCCCTCAACACTGCCAGTGGAGTAGCTGTCGGTGAAGCAACCTTTTCATTTGGAAGAATCACTTCAAGACTTTGCTGAACTGACAAGCGCCGTCAGCTTTTGAACTCAAACACGTTCACAGACCGACATATGCCATTAGTGAGGAACCACTGACCGGGTCGGAGGTTCTGATCTGTATCCAGAACATGAAAATGGAAAATCTGTTGGAGACGACTGAATTAGCGCAGAAATGCTAAAACCTCTCTCTCCTTCTGGGATTCGTGAACTGACAAAGATCATCCGTTCAATATGGTTAGAAGAAAGGATACCTGACTGGTGGAGACACGCTATCATAATTCCCTTCCACAAGAAGTTATCCGTCACGGACCCTAGGAACTATCGAGGAATCTCTTTGCAAGCGTTATTTACAAGGTTTTGGAGGGGATTATTCTGGACGGACTTAGTCAATATCGTGAGAAAACAACGCGCGGAAAGCAACCTGGCTTTTGACCTGGTTGATTTACGATTGACCAGGTGTTTATTGTTCACCGTTTAAAGTTTAAACTGAAGTGAGGTCAGCACTCAACTCATTGACGAAGAGCCTGTGGTCGATTCCATCGCCAACAAAGTCGAACAGCGAGGACACCTATTTTAACTTTTCCTGTCATGATGCACGAACGGAGACTTGGACAGCACCAGTGATGGAGAAGATTGACTGCATGGAGGAAAAGGTGTTCAGACGACTGCGAGACTACTTTTGGCCGATGGTGTGTCATAACGAAGAACGTTACTCAGAAGTGGATATGGTGTACCGGCGAACACATGGGAAATATCAACTTCACCGTCTTCACTTCTTTCGTCATTGTATGAGAAGATCGTCTGATCGTCTCTCCCAGTGTTCTTATCCTTATATCGGAATTGGCGCTGCCTATTGCGACTCCGCCCTGATAAATGAGAGCAAATGTGGGTTTCCTCGAGACCCTCAACGGTGAACTGGGGAATTAGACTGGACGGAAAACGTATTAAATCATTGATGAGTTCTGTTGTTTGAAATGTTTGAGAAAAGCAGTACGAAAGTTCAACATGTCATCAACCAGTATCGAAGCTGGCTGTAGCCTACTGTTTACGGCTCCGCCCTTATGTATGTAAGTAGATGTGGGTCTCACCGAGACATCGAGCAGGAATCATGGTGGATGGGCACAGGTCGAACTCGCCGATGAGTTCTGCTAGTTGAGCTATACCGTAAAGAGCAACGGCAGTTACGAGAAAGATGTTCAGCAAAGATGTGATGGAGATACTTGATTACACATAAATAAAGATGCTTAGACAGCTGATTGACTAGCTTTGGCCTAGGGTATGCCACAATGGAGATCTTTACGCGGAGATCGATGTGCTGTACCGCTTGTTGACACGTCACCTTGCCAGAAAGCCTCCTTGACAGACACGGAAGTTCTGGACTGAAGCGATAAAAGAGGACACTCGGCGTGGATAGGCATTTCGGGCGAGATGTATGGTTTTGCAATACGTGGACTTTGCTATGTCAACGACACACCTCGGTGAAGATGCGCACAGTCGCTTCGGGCAATAATATCAGCCTGCCGATTAAGTCAAGAAAGTCAAGTCAGTGTTTTATCTTATTTATTAAACATCCAATTTCCTTCTTCAATTTTATTTACTACATCTAATTTATTTAATTTTTGATTGCTACATGAGCGGTTAAGTTAGGAAGATTGAGATGGAGAAGGGTAGTTATCAGGAGAGATGGTACAATAGGTCACCCCTGAGTGAAGTGCAAAAATAACCGGGACGCGGAGTCTGATAGAAAAAAAAATCTCGAATAGCTTTGGAAACGATATCATTCAACTCGAAATGTTGTGGCGAACTCAATTTTTTGTGAATTAAGGAGCATAGTATTGAAATAGTTGCATAAAATCTTAGCGAAAGTTTCGTATTTTTCCTTACTATGGAAAGCTATGAAAAGACAGTGTTATAGGAAAGCGAGAAAATCTGTTCAGGGAAAAACAAGCTTTATATACTAAAGTACATTATGTGTTTTAAGAGTTCTGCTTAAGTTCTTTCAATTTGAACTCTGTTCTGGAGATCAACGGAAGTTCAAAGTAGAGATGAAGTGAAAGAAAAAAGACGAAAAGCGTTATTTCCAAATTTTGCGCTGTTCTTGTGTGCAAACAAAGTTCGTTTGTACACATACAATAAAAATCTCACAAAATTCAGAAATACTTGTGCTCTTAATAGCAACTTGTTGCTACCTTGATAACTTCTCTCCTTGTTACAAGGCTTCAAAGTAAGGACGAACACAACAAACAAAATCGAAAGAGAGGAATCTAGTGATATATAAATTGTTCTTGAATTTTTATTTTATGACAAGTTATGAGCAAGCGACGGCGCCCAACAGTGCCGCACCTTCACTCACCGTCGGTTTTTCAATGTTCATGCATAGTATTGTAGAGATCTACCACAAGAGTCCGCGCGCGATTTTTCCTAATTAACCCCGTGAGTTTGTTCAGAATTAATCGGATATCATCATAATCGCTGATATTCTCGCCCATGCGGCGGGTGTAGTATAGCGGTTAGAGGTTCCGCTTCCTGCACGATCGATCGGAGGTTCGAATCCGCTCTAGTGCTCACCAAGGCTTTCATCCCTCCGGGGTCGATAAATTGCTACCAGACGTGTCTGCGTGGATAGAAACACTGACTAGGACAGTTGCACGTTCGTAAACCTCAAACGATTCTGAATTGAAGTGAACGCGGGGGTGCATCCCAAGCGGATTGGTTAACGCCAAACACTTCATACTTTATTCTTTTATTATCGCCCAAACCGTATGCGGACGCAGAAGATGTCCATAAACTCAACGAACACGCCAAAAAGGTTATGCTCTGCATCTTGTGGAGCGTACACGACGTCGAATACTGAGAGCTGCTCGCCGAGGGATGTACAGTGAACGCCGACGTCTACATTGAGCAGCTGAGGAATTTAAAGGCAAAAAATGCACGTTCGCAGCAGCGCGAAGTTTACCTCCAGCACGACAACGCTCGGCCGCAAATTGCAAGCACGACTAAGGGTGAACTGATGAAGCTTGACTGGATCATTTTACCACTCCACAGTGTTCCGTAGACCTGACTCCCTTGGACTGCCACCTTTTTTCCTCAACGTCATTTGGATGGTCAGGACCTCAGAAGACCATCCATGCCAATGACGCATACTTCAAATGATTCACAGTTAAATTAAAATATTGTCAGTTTATTCGAGAACGTTCGACTCAACCCAATAGTCCAATTATCTTTTATGGAGACCATTTGGCTTTCTCAAAAGTTAGTTGAAGAGAAGCTTAAAATTTTAGCAGATTTCTCAACTTTTTCTAAACTAGCATTTGAGACAATGGAAACAAATGTGAAAAAATAAAAACAAGTTCTAGTAGAAAGATTTCTCTCTATAGCACACTTTGAACCCGAATTAGATTGTGAACGACGAGCTGAGTTATTGCGCATTGTTCGAAGTCATACAGATTTTGAGGCGCAGGCAAAAATATACAATTTCGCTTTTTTTTCTGGTTGCAAGATTACGGGTGCAGAGTTGGAAACTTCGGTGCCATATTTTGGTAAAGCAAGTTCAAGTATAATCCTAAAATACAAATTTTGATGTCTCTTAGTGTTCTTGTTCTCTTAGAAGCTAATTAAGAATACTTCGAATAGGATAGCAAACAGGAGGAAATACTTAGAATTTTTCTTAACTAGGTTCCAAAAAACTAAGGAAGTTCGAAGCACAAAATGTTGTTCAAATACAGGTAAGGTCTTCTCTACAACTGTTCGAAATCGTATTGTCTGAAATTTACTGTGAGCGTTTATTTAACAACTCATGGAGTCTTTTTTGCACTAATTTTATTCCTATTTCCAGTTGTAGATCTTTTTTTTCGCTTGATGCTAGCATCGAAATTGCTTTTTCAGTGATAATAAGGAAATTCGTCTTGGTTGGATGAAGGTTGTGCTCTTTAAACTTTTTAACGTCAATTGCAAAAGTCTCACTTCTTTCGAGGATTGATCACTGACCGTTTCAACAAAAAGATCCCTACGCCCTTCGCCAAGTCTTTACAGCGCCATCTCACCAACTTACATAGTAGATTATTAAAACTAGATTTTGCATCTTTTGATGCGAGTTTACTTGACAGCGATTACTTCTCCTCCTTTCCTCTTTGTCCTTTGCATTTTCATTGAATAAAACTTCATATAATGTTACTTCCTACTCGATTTTTATCTTTTCGTCCCTATAGATCCCACGATAACATCAACATGAACGCCTAAAATGCAAAAAATATAAACGAATATGGCAAAACATCGGTCAATGGGAGATTCTTTGTCCCACTATTGTATCACACTCTCAAGCAATATTGACATGCCGTTTTTAGTTTTCACCTCAAGTAATCGGTAACCTTTATTCAACAGGAAGCAATCTTACTATGATACTACTACTACTGATACCTACTTATGATCTACTGATAGCGCCGGAATTGTGGAAGCGGATTACTGTTTCCTGAGCTCCCAATTCCTTATAATTGTCAATGATTTTTTTAAACTTGGAATTAAGAGTATCACTTCTTCTTGCATTTAATTTTCACTCATTTTTTAGATTGTTATCAGATTTCTTGTTTTTGTGAATTTGCACCTAGAAAGGATCTGCCACAAAAACATTTTATTTCTTCAAATACCTCCTATTTTAGTCGATGCAGAACTCAGCTCAAAAAGAGACAGGAGAACTGTCACCGAGTCCTTTGAGCATGGTCAATATTCCTATGCTCATGGTTGGGAACGGTTCATCTGAATCCCTGAATGCCATCCGTAATCATCAGTATCTTGCGGTAAACGCCAGTGATTATATACAGTCTGTCAGCCTCTTCGTCAGCAATATGAGCATTGCAGCAGTTAGCTCACCATCAATCTGAGCTAGCTCAATATAACTCGAAACAAATGGAATACCTCGATCAGCAACGAAGGTACCAGCAAGCCATGATTGACCACCAAGCAGGAGCTTCTGTTCGTTTAGTTTCAGCGATACTGTTAATTTAGCTTAACTTCGAAAATGATGGTTTCCATTCCAGCTTCTTATGCAGAAGCAGCAACAAGAAGTCAATGAACAGTTAAGGCAATTAAAACAGTCTAACGGAAGCAGTGAGAGCCTGGGTGCCGATAACAATGTCGGGGGAAGGGTTTGTTTTATATGGCACATAATTTTTTAGTTAAAGTGATGTCTGTGAATATCAAAAAGGTCGTCAAAATCAATGTTGATTTATTGGTTATTATTGAACTAGTTATTTGTCTTGAATTGGTTATCTGATAGAAAATTCTCGCAAGAGTAAATTTCTAAAAATTGCCTCATAGCAGAATTGGTAGCACAAATAAATAAGCACGTATGGAGAGGCAGTAGAGCAGACGTAAGAAGTCTTCACACAGTAAGAAGTTTAAGATCGGTGGCTCAAAGCTGCCCAACCTCAACCAATCTTTGTTTGCTTCTGGAATCGGCAAATTGACACTGGCTTCCTCCGACAAGATAAAAAGCCGGCTTTCTACATCGATAGACCTTCGCAAATCACTGTAGAGACCACGATTTTGTTCACTAATCCTCTTCGACTCCATGTTGTAGTCGAACCTGTAGGCGCACATCGAAGGAATTGACTAACGTCAAGCATTTTGCATTCTCCTTTACCATGTTTCTTTGAACAGCAATTTCATCTCCTCCAATATGCTGCTCTTCTCGATGTCAAGTATTCGTTTTAAATCTGGTTCTCTTAGGCAAAGTTGCTTAACTTTTGAAAATGAAAGAATTCATATGGGGTGTTTTTGTAGGCTCAGCACAAAAAACAAAAAACATCCCATATAAATCCTTTTATTTTCAGGTTCATTTATGCTTTTTTCCGTTCAAATGTGAGAATCCTTGGCAAAATCTTCAAACACAGTTTGATTTGTTAAAACTTTTATGTGGACCCTCCCAAATACGCTTTCTGTCCATTCCAGTTGTAGATCGACCACTCGCGAATCGACTGCAACTCGAGAAACAATTTTTGCGGAAGAGTTGGCCGACTTTTCCGATGTTGTTGACCACTTCCAATGTTCCCCTCTGCCGGGGCGCAGATCATTTTCTGCGTCATTCCTCCCTAAATCTTTATACCCATTCCAAAACTTGTGTAACTGATAAATAACTGTCGCTTGATACACCCTCCAATATCGAAGAAATTTCCGGCCCACGTGTGTTCTAACCTTCAATTAAAATCTCTTCTCGATATGGTGGGCAACATAGTGTTTTTGGTGGAATACAAAGGCATCGCGCACTTGAAATGGATGAATCGGCTGCACTAATTAGTGTAGCATTTCGAAATTCGATGATCATATATGGAGGATACCACATGACATTGCCGCACAGTGAGAAATCTTGATGCCGTTCCGTTGAGCCTAACATTACCTTCCGTGACTTCCGTTCCTTTCCGTGGTTTCTTCTAAAGTGTGTTGCTGTTTCTTTAGTAGGGTGGACGTCATACAATGAGACAAAGCAGGGTTAGATTAAACAAGCAATGTTACACTTTTTGCGTACGCTAATGAGTGACTGGCGATATTGATAGATGGTGTTCCGATCTATTTTTGGGGAACTATTAAAAAAAACAACGGGAAGCACAACCTTTGCTATGCGAAATGCCACATTCTGTACATATTTGTTCTTTTTAGATACATATTAAAGAGAAGATGAACTTTCTTACGTTTTTTTCGAACCTAAAAGTGGACGTAGAAGTAAGAAAAAGAAAAGAAATATTTCAAATGCAGGAAAATTGCGCTCTAGTTTTCCTTAATTTTACTCATTCTTGTTTTTTTTAGATTATAAATATCAGTCGAACAAAACAGCATTTCCGACACCTGTCTTTTACCTGAAAAACTTGCACTTTTTCTTTCAAAAGAAAAAAAAATGAAGAAAAAAAGGATTTTCTTTCAGCCTACGAAAGTTGGTCGACCGTTGTACAATCGGTCGTCTAGGTCAAAACTCTTACTTTTGAAGCGCGAAGAAAACGGCAGGTAGTATACTCAGGAATTGTTTCTTCTCTACGCAAAATCAGAAAAATGTGAAATTTTCTCTCAAACGGTTTATTATATAATGTTTGGTCACTACCTACTTGTTTCTAAATTCGTTTGCAATTTTGAATAAATCGCTGACGACTTACTCATCAACCTAATACTACTGCATTTCCTCCTCAGAGTGACATTATAAAATTAACATTTTTGCAGAGGAATTAAAACAGTATGACTACATACCGGACTACATAGTATAAATTTAATGACCCACAAATTTATGTTCTTATCAAAAGGTTGTTATAGTGTCTGTGATAACCAGCGACTATAACTTGTAGCCAATTCATAAATTTTCCCAACAATTTGGTTGATATTTTGTAATATCTCATATCCGCGGATCTCCCTCACTAGAGCGATCACAGCCGGCTAGTCCCGGGGCTACCTCCGGGTGGCGGATAGGGAGCTAATCGCGAAACAAAAGCAACCTTCGGCTTGCACAGAAACGCGGGTGGATTCAGGGGATGAACTCCCTCTTTCTGCAAGATTGACTCGTGACATCCTTGTATCCCGGGTCCTTGGGTCTGGCCAAAAGCCTGCAATCAAGTGACTAAGAGGTGCAAGGGAGGCGGTTAGGAGTCGCCTCCAATAAATAAGCTTCGAGCTTCAATGCGAAGAACGCAACGTCCTCTTAAAAAACTCATGGGACTAGAGGCTTGAAACCTGTCCATGGGTTTTAAACTTTTACGTATGTCACAGTAATTGAAAAGAGTCTCCTGATTCCGGGGTAAAGCCTGGTACGGTGGCGCCAGGGCAATTGAGGTTGCAGGAGTCATATAGGCTACCGAAATGGAAAAGGACTGGGATAACGATCTGTACTTATAACGCACGTACGCTTGCATCGGAAGCGGCCATCGAAGATCTGATGATGCAAGCCAAAAAGATTAAGTACAATGTCATCGGACTGACAGAGAAGGGACGACGCCGCCCTCTCAACGCCGTATATGAAACTGGAGAAAAGCCTTGGATGAAGGACAGCCATGCGAGTAAGCTGTTTCGAAAAGGATTCAGCACGATTGACCACAATCACACTGTTTCAAGACTCATCAAGGTATCAAGAGAAAGAATTACTGGCGCCCGCTCAAACAATTTGAGGATTAATGGGGTTCAAGGTGATCTAGATAATATCTCATATAATCTATTCTATCGTTGTCTGTGACTGTGACTGTGACTTGTGATTTGTCTATTGAATCAAGATAGGAATCAGTGATAAGTCCATTTGTCGTTATCGCATATGAGAGCTGCTCAGAGGCTTCTTTGGCCGCGATGAACGCGGAAAGTACATATTTTTCCAAGTACTTGAATCTGATTTGAATGAAGGAGTTGATCGTTTGGAGGAGGCCTTTAAACGATTGCTATTGAAGAATCCTGTCACTCACTGGTCGTTTTGAACTTTTGCTGGTGAAGCTCATTATGTGTTCTGTCCAAACAATTCTAATTTCTTTTGCTGAATGCGGCAACATCCGTGATCTGAGCTTAGGACATGCATCATGTTTATCTCAGACTAATATATATATATATATATATATATACAGGTGAAGGATATGTTTGTTCCGATGAGCGGGATTAGCGGATAAGGAATAAATATTTTTTGCTCTTGTCCAAGTTCGTCTAGAGCCCTATCTTTTCACACGTTTTATCAAATCCAGCCAGTACTCCTCTCGCCCAACTGATGCAAAATTAATCGCTCTCAAGCGAAGCTCTTAATATTTTGAATGAGTTTGTACACTGGTGTGCAATGCTAAAGGACGAAGTAGCTAAAGTAAAATAACATATTAACAGCTTTGGCTGAAGTGAATTAAAGAAGTATTTTATGGATGGCTTGATGCGTGACCGCATCAAACACTGCCAACAGACGCGGCCCATTCTTCCCTGTTGGACAATGTAGCGGTCATCTACTGTTGTAGTTCACCTTGATCAACCACGTCCTCTCCTTCTGGCAATAGTTGTTCCAAACGCTCCCCATACACGTGAACAATGCTGTGAACAATACTAAACTCGTAGGCTACATTCGTCACACTTCATCCTTCTTCTAGTTTTCCAATGATTCTTTTCCGCGTTAAGTTATCCAGTTGTTGTCTCAGGGCCATGTTGTAATGGAGTATACCACCACGACCGTAACCATTTTCTGACTGACACACATTGTTTTGTCTCCTCCAACTGCCTCGTGTTGGGGGGTCAGCTACATTTGGTGCTATAGTCACGCTGACCTCAGGCCACCCGACGTCCAACTTTCTGTGCACTACTGGGAGACCTCTGGCAACATACTCTGTCACATTCGTTTGGTACACCACATCAATTTTAGCGTGAAGATCTTCATTGTGACATATCTTAATCCAAAAATAGACATGCAGCCTCTTAGCAGCTTCCAGCAATCAAGCTTCTATATCACCGCAGGCGCAGCTTCTATATCACATCATGAAGAGACGAATCGCGAAAAGGTAAAGTCGCAATTGGGGACTGACCACAGGCATTTCGCTAAGGAATTGAATGAAGAAGTGGCCTTAGCTGGAACTCTTAACACTTCCACGACTTCTTTTTCAACATTGCCGGAAGTTAAAGAAAGTGACATCGTTGCAACTTCTACTCTAGCAATACTGGCGTGAGGTGAAGCGTGAGGTTTCAACTGTGCTGAATACCTTTCAAAAAAATCTTCCCTGCTCGGCTGCTTCGAATGCTCGTTCCACCTCTACCAAACCAGCGAATACTGTGGTCTGAAGCTCTAGAGTTGTGACATCAGCTGGAGAGTTTCCGGAGACAGGGATCTCTTGATGACCCGCCTGCTTCACCTTTTTAACTCAGTGAGTCAGACTGTCTTCGAAATTTTGGCATTACGTTTTCGTATTGTTGATATCGATATCGATATGAATGTGACCTGGTCAATAATCTGCTCGAGCGCGCATAAGACACCATTTCATGAAACGAAACCTCGCCGCGTCGTTTGCAAAAACTATCTCAAGGATATATTGCTTCCGGTCTAATCTGACCGGAACTCGTTCAAATCAATATTGAATCGAGTAATGAGTTCAAAACCATAGCAAGTTTAATGTCCAGAGTAAATGTTGGGCATGGGTGCCCCCACGCAAGTTTTGTGAGTTTAGGCCAATCCGTTACGTTTTTCCATCGATTCTTTTTTTTCATTAATGTTGCTAAGAATAAAAATGTGTTTATGAAAAGCACAATATTTAGCATTTTTTCGTCTGTCTCCAGCGGTAAGCGAAGAGGAAGTGGTTGAAGCAAATTTCTTCTTTCAGCATAGATCAGGAACAGTGACAGAGAATTGTAAACAGTAAGTTATGCTCCTCGCGCCACCCAGCTCCTTCGAAAAGTTAACTTCCATCGTTAATTAAAAATGATCAAGCTTACTTCTTCGATCCGCTTTGTGCTGATTTCTAAGTAACAAGGGATAACATTGACATTGTCGATTGTTCTCCTTCGTCTGCTCTCTATTTTTTATGAAGCCTTCTGGGTAGCAAGGTGCATCGAATTGATAATTTGTTTGTTGTTTGGTCACTCTGGCCTGAAATTATTCGTGACTTTTGCGGAGTTTGTTTCGAAACGCCTTAAATTACTCCGGAAATATCATGATATATAATAACGAGATAACGAGCTTAGTCCGTGTGTGTGTGTGTGTGTGTGTGTGTGTATGTGTGTGTATGTGTGTGTGTGTGTGCGTGTATGTATGTGTGTGTGTATGTGTGTGTATGTGTGTGTGTGTGCGTGTGCGTGTATGTATGTATGTGTGTGTGTGTGTGTGTGTGTGTGTGTGTGTGTGTGTGTGTGTGTGTGTGTGTGTGTGTGTGTGTGTGTGTGTGTGTGTGTGTGTGTGTGTGTGTGTGTGTGTGTGTGTGTGGGTGTGTGTGTGAGAGTGTGTGTGTTTGTCCGTGTGTCACGAAATTCGAAAAAGGGTGAGCGACGGGTCCACCCGGCGTCGGATTGGTGTGCTGGGGTCAGATACCTATGGAAGGGGTGCGACGGGTCCATCGGCGTTCATTGGCGCGCCGGCGCCAGATAGCTATAATATGGGTTGCGACGGGTCCCGCGGTGTCGGATTGGCGCGCAGGGGTCAGATACCTATAGAAGGGAGTGCGACGGGTCCACTCGGCGTCGGATTGGTGCGCTGGGGTCAGATAGCTATGAAATGGGTTGCAACGGGTCCCGCGGTGTCGGATTGGCGTGCGGGCGCCAGATACCTATGGAAGGGGGTGCGACGGGCCCACCGGCGCCAGATACCTGTATAAAGGGGTGCGACGGGACCACCGGCGACAGGTTGGTGCGCCGACGCCAAATACTTATGGGAGGGTGTACGATGGGTCCAACGGCGTCAGATTGGCACGGCGGCGCCAGATTGCTACAATATCGGGTGCGACGGATCCACCGCCATCGGTGGACCCGGTCATTGGTGCGCAATAACTTAGTGTGCATGATGCAAAAGATAAATGGTTGGAGCTTTTTCACAGCCGTGACCACTGGGCGCTTTGCTTTTCACCTTTATGACTCCTCCGCGTGCCTATTTCCTTCTTTGTTCTCCTCAAGTTTGTAGCATGCTGTTCTCAGAGAGTGGAAACACGCATGCAAACGGATGCTTAAATAGTAGAAAGATGTTTACGTGATCTGACGTGGAACGTTATCTTTATCAGTAGGATGATGTCTTTCACGTCATTTTTATGTTAAAACATCATTCTGTGATAACTATTGGGGGAAATCAGGAGGAATACCCATACTTCGAGTAATGCTTTCAAATTGTATCTACATTATTCTGGCATCGAAGGAGTATTTGTAGCTGATGGTCGAATATTCTTCAAATGTAGAATTGACGCGTTTAGAAGGAAAACTCCGTAATCTTTCGCCTTAATTTATAATATAAAGAAGAGAAGGAAAGCGTTGTTAAAAAACACATCTAATTTTACAGAAAACACCACTACTATTAACTTTCATTGATCAGTCGAGGGGAGCGGAGCTAAAACCTCCGAAACCACCGTTTTAGCCGGACATTCAGACTGGTACTTCTATAATATACTACATATTACTATATGCACTATCTATCTTGTCTATCTTGACTATGTAATAACGGGATTATTCTGTAACGTGTGTCTGTGTGTGTCAGTCACGAAATTATAAAAAGGGATTGCAAGGGGTCCCACGGCGTTCCATTGGTGCGCCGACGCCACAAGACTATAAAATGAAGTGTGACGGGTCCCGCGGCGTCAATTTGGTTCGTAGGCGTTGTAGGACGGTAAAAGAGTCCTCCAAATGTAGAACTGACGCGTTTGGAAAGAAAACTATGAAACCTTTCGCCTTTATTTACAATAAAGAAGATGACGAAAACGTTGTTAGATATACGCAAATCTAATTTCACAAAAGATGGCACTACTATTAATCATCATTGAAAATGAAGGGAAGCAACACCACAGAAAGTCTGAAGTCCGGCTTCAGCCGGACGTTGAGACTGGTATATAATATACTACTATAATATACTGTTTTGTTTTGTTTAGAAGATTTATAACGAGAGTAAGAATAACAATCACTATGCATAAAAAGTTGCTTATGAGTCTTTTGTGCCAGTGTCTATGCAAAGGCAACAAGTGGCTGAACGATTCGGAAGCCGCAAGCATTTAGGTGAATGTTAGGTATCGAGGTAAGAGGTGCGAGCTATGAGAGAGGTCGTATCGAATACTGACCGGTAGGGAGTACCAGAGCTTTGAATGTGGTGCGAACATCCGAAGTGTGAGAAGGAACGGTTGCTTTGTTTTTGCTAGACTTTGTCAAAAGAGTCTGCTAACACGAATTATTTTGTTTACTACGTAAGAAAGGGGAGAAAGGCAGATTTTCTGTGTGATAAATGACCCAGAATATTGTTTCTCCATTTTTTTTAGCACTGCCGCAATTACGTATTACGATAAGGCACTCACTTCATTGTTGGTGTAGGTCATTCTTATCACTTCTGCGAAAGGCCGCTGAAATATATCCAAATTAATATGAAATAGTGGGATAAGTACCTGTTAGTAGACGTTTCAGATTCTGGTGGAAACCGCTCGCGGTGTGAAAACTCAAAGGACGATAGTTCCTAATCGAAGTTGGTTTGTTTTCACCACTCCATCATTAAAAAAGAGACTGACGCAGTCATCAGTGGGTAAGAATCCACAAAAGTTTGTACATGAATCAAACAACCTTTATTTCGCTAAGAACACATTTTGCTGACTTTTGGGATTCTCTCTGGACTCTGTCATATTCAAGTGCGACAATTTATTGTAGTCGATACATTCGCTTCATACTCGCGACACGTCCTTTAATCCTTGTTTGTTGGGATACAGCCATAGTGCGACTGAAGTACAAATGTATTTGTGTTATTGCAGGAAATTATCAGCATGCCTGAATTCGCCCATTTTTTTTTCTGAGCGAAAAAGAGATTTTTAGATGAAACAACAACGTGAGCACACTCCATTGTTGATTACTCGTTTCTAAACCAAGTTGTTAAAGAACTCTTTACCCGAAAAAAAACTCCAATAGAATTAGCAACCACGTTTCTAAGGAAATCTCTACACAAAAAACTCTGATAGAATTAGCAGCGGGATTTGTTGATCCACTTCTATTGTTTTTTAAACAAATAAGCTCAGAATTAGTTGCGAACTCTGTGTTCGCTAGATTTTCCATTAAACAGCCCCTTAATTAACCTCGACGTGGGGAACGGTCAAGAGGTACCCGTCTTATGTGCCACCGCGTATCAAGGAGGCTAATGAGCACGTTAAAAGCATCACTACACGAATCTGACGTGATGTGGATTTCCTATGGTCAAAGAATATACCGGATCGTAGATTGGAGAAACGGGTGGTAACCCGCTTATTTCTTCTTAATCGCCGTACAAGACGGCCCGGAAGATGCAGCTTTGAGCGTTCCGTTGCGCTATTTTCTACAACGAGTTCTATTGGAGCGCACCAGCCTTGTGCACGCGTCGCATCTTCAGGGCCGTTTTTTATGGCAATTAAGAAGAAATGGACGGAATCACCCTCTTCCCCACAATTTACGACACCGTATAGGCATAACCCACCTCAAACCCGTACCACCCCAAGTTCGTGGAGCGGTGCCCTTAATTACAGCGCGCGTCTCACAGCATCATAATCGCTACAGTAGCCTGTTTATTCCTCTTGTGCTACTCTAACTGACGCCCCGCCCAACCCTTTGAAACTATAGATGAACAACCCTTTGAAACAATAGATAAATTATACTTATAAGTTAATATAAATGAAAGAGGTTTGTATAAGTGATATGTCATTTAGAAATGCGAGTGAAAATGAAATAATTCTGTTTTGACTTGTTGGATGGAAATCACTCATTCATTTCTGGACTTTTCTTTACTTTTTTCGCTTTTTTCTAGAGATTTCCTTTTGCTTATCTAACTGGGTAATTCTGGCGTCCAACGCCTAACGAGGCGCGAATAATGTCTGGCAGACATACATTGTACCTAAAGGTATATCTCGAAGATACAAGGGTCTCTCTACGCTACTAATACACCTAGCTTGTCATATTGATTTTATGTAGAGAATAGACGGAAATGAAGCGATGAAATGCTGTCAAAAAAAGCTTAGAGAACCATACAAAGGTTTATTGTATAAAACGTAACGTATATAAGCAAGTATCAAAATACTTGATGTGAGCTCCATATAAACTTTATATCTGTATAAAAATTTGAAAAGGTCAAATGTAGAAAGACTTTTAAAGAATGTATACAAAGTGATTAGGTCATAAAGTTGCTGTGCGTATAGTTGCTGCAGTTGAAAGTTGAACATGAATTCTTTGAATGACATCGTGACAATCACATACTTATGCACTGCGAGTTTATATACAGCAGTCATGGTTTGAAATGTGCGAAATTTATTTATTAGTGAAATCATGAGATGTGTTAAAATTAAAATATATGCAAGCTTTTCTTTTGCCTGCACCATCTTTTTGAGATAACCTTTATTTGTGTGAAGTTGCTCGAATGAGGTAATGTAGGTCACGCATATCACTCCTATCAATGGTGAATCAATTATCAAATCTTTGACTCTTTGATACTCTATGATATGCCTCTGATGATATATCTTTTAGTTGGATTGAAGGATCTACTTTTTCCCCCTAATTCCCGATAATACGCGCTCAGTTTACTATATTCGCAAATCAGAACTTGCTGCGTGGATTCATTTTTCATTCCTCTTGCTTCGTGGTATCCACCACTTTGTCGCGGCTCTAATGTAGTGCGCGGTGTTCACTAGATAACAATAGGGAGGGTCTAGGTGATCTCAGGCGGCCATGGATGTCTAGCTGGTGGAGCGAGAGCAATAATTACGCGGAGACACGCGGTACTAAAGGGAGGTCAGGAGCGGTCAGCCGGTTTTCACGGGTACCTCTTTTCCCGCACCAACTCGACGTTACACGAAACCACACCTTTCTCTAAATTTCTCTGGTCTCGTTGAAAACTATTCAGTTTTGAATGCATTTGGCTAGGAATTTCATTTTCTTTTTTGTCTTGTTTTGAAACTCGCCCGCACAAGTTTCGGGAAAATTCTGATTGACTACTACTTGCATTGCTTCTACCAGTGACAGTTCTCTGTTTGCGTTTTCCGCTGTATCCGATACTGAAGGAGCATACATATACTAACTAATTTCTCGAAAAGTTTACTTTCCGAGAACGTCTACTTCTACTCTTCAATACACATCCATTTTTTACAGTTACGAAATGTTTCATATTACATGGAAGGTTTCGCCTTGTAGACTACTTAAGAGCCATACTGCATCATTATTATTTTTGATTTATTATCTTCAATGCGCATGATTATCTTATGGGAGTACTCGTTTTTCTCTTCTCCAAGTATAAACAACGCAAGAGATATTGGATATCAAAGAAACGATTTTAATACTTTATTTTGCTAACTTTTTAAAAGGAATGAGTAGACGTCTGTATTTCCTTTCCAGATCTCGACTTTATTGCCTCCAATTGGTAACAACCTTTCGCATAATTTGTACGATTGATTTTAGAGGAACGGGAAAATAATTCTCCGATAAATTGATATGCGAAACACAATTCACAATGCCAATGTGGCACAGACTACTGTTGTTCTCTTGTGTAAAAAAAATCGTTGTTGCATTCTAAAATCCCACACTATTTGAACCGTGGAACTCCAAAGTTATTTTCTTACGATTTGCTGCAAATTTTTATGAAAGTTTTAGCGGTAACCTAGGTTTCTCTGATGACGAAGTCATCACCAGTGACAAACATCTTAGGGAATATTTCACAGAAAAGTACGGGATCGACTTATCCACCGAAGCTAGTGAGCTCACTGCTGGAGAAAGAGGAACTCTACTGTAAGTCTGGATTTTAAAAACAATGAATTCCTTTCTAATCTGGAGCTTTTTTTAAAAGGGCTCTCAAGAAAACTCTCGTGAAAAGCAAGGATACAGCAGTCAATCGAGGTGTTTTCAAGACTATGGATGAACTGAAGAGGTGGAATATTTAGCGCTGTAATGTAGGTTATTCATAGTTGGGAATTACTCTAGAAAGGCAAAGTATAGCAACACTCCGAGATCGTCAAAAACAACTTCAAGGCTGACTCTCAGCAGAGGTTGCATTCGATGCATTTCTCATGACCTAAAAATGATGGAAGGGGAGTGGACTCAGGTATGAAGACGACTTTGTCATGCTCACACGTGAGCTCGATCTTGAAATTCAGATGTATGGAAATCCACATGTTATTCGAAAATTGTTTGGGACCATACGAAGCTTACAGAATGCAGTTACAGCTAACGCGAACACATCTATAATATCAAAGACAACCTCCTGTATTGGATTTGAATGTAATCCTTTCAACATTTCTCAAGATTTTGTGGTATTGTTAAGATGGTTGAGATTGCCTTTTCATTGTTTTTGTTCTTCTTCTCTTTTATTTCTCAGTCCATTTTCAGTGGGTCCCTATGTTAAAGGATCAGCCGAACTGAGCATGTTTTACAGAGATGACCCAGAAGACACCGAATTGCATGAGGTAGGTAGTTGTTCAAAATTTCGTTTTTCTTTTGCGATTCAGTAAATTGAAGGTTAAGAAAAATCCGCCCAGACTTTTTACATGTTCTATACTTTGTCCTGATAACGAATACATTGGTCAATCTTTTTCTTTATTTCTCCTTTTCTTCTTAAGTTCACTTATTCATAAGAACAACCAATTTGTGTATGCGTGTTAGCTTAAACTGTTAGTAAAGAAATGTTGAGATAGTGGTGGGGGTGCGTAACGTCAGGTACCCGCAGTCCCCGCGACAACATATTCTTAGGGAAAACGACTGGCAACGGCAATCGTTAATTGCGGTGCGCAGCAGTTAATAGCGTCAACACAGCATTGCGCTGTTTTTCCCTCATGCCCCGCCCATTACATCGCCCATCTTCGGCCCTCATCATCGAATGAGGTGCGAAACATGCCTCGCAGGAGCACGCTATCTCTTGTATTGCTTTTGTACTGAGTATCAGTCGCTTACGTATGGAGATACATCGAATGATTGCACACGAAATAGCAGAAATAGAGACCTTCTATGAACTATTGCACCATCTTACATAGATTAATAGTCTGTATAAATACATATACAAACATACATCTATATCTCCTATATAGTTTTTTCAATCACAAATCTACGCCTACCAAAGACCAGGTTCTCGTTTCTACATCTTTTACCTTTCATTTTGGAACGTTTTCAATTCTCAGCTTCATTTATATTTTCTGATGTTTTTTTTTCCTGCACAAATCTACTCAGTTCTTTATTCATTTTTAGCGTCTTCATTTTCTACGGTTTTTTTTTTCACCCGCTACGTTGTTACCTTTTCGTTCTTTGAACCTTCCTAGAAGCCAACTCTATCACGTTATTGCGATACAAACACGAGACATGACCTCAGTGACGTGGTCATAGATGGGCATGGCTTAGTGATCACAAGATATGCCTGCTCTGATCCACCTACAGCCTCTTCTGCAGGCATTTATTTGGCTGCAGATAATCAGCTGCAGGTACCTAATGACCCCCCCCCCCCCTCAACCAACGGATTGGGTTTCATAGTTCTTTGAAATAAAGTTGTGGGTCAAATTTTGCCCAAAGTACCGTCTCCTTTGCCGAATACGTACCATCTTGAACGATTACGGATTGCGAGATTAGAGGGCAACGTCATGAGAGGGTCCTTTGATATAGCTTCACTCTACACGAATGTGAAAAACAGCAGGGCACTACAAGGCCTACAACACCGCTACTAACTTGTTTCCCAAAATCCGTCGCAAACAGTCGGAATTATTGGGAGTGGGCAAAATTAAATTCTCATCTCTATCGTCGTTAGTGGTCCTATCCATCGTTGCTACACTGAGCACTTGCTAGCGCTCGCTACCAGCGGTCACACATCCGGTAGAACACTATGTAAGACTATTTTCTATGTTTATGGATTCTGTTTCCAATACTTCGATAGAGATGATGTGATCTGAAGACGGCACAAAAGCCGAAAAGCCTAGGCAAATAAAGGTCCTATCTGGAACGTCGTAGACACGCTATCAGAAAACATGTTCCATCAGAAGGTGTAGGATTGTTTGCAATTCGGATGGGAGCAACGTTTGTTCCGAAGAGGTACGTTTTGGTCATTCTCAGCAGCTCATTCATTGCTTTTACTTGAATAAGCTCGCGAGAAGATTTCGTTGGCCTTCGACCACTCACGGAAGCGGCGCGTGCGCAACGGTGGAGCACTTTCACGTGCCTCGTCGGAACAGTAGCCGTTTCACACGAGGCTTTTTTTTTCGGGCGATTACGTGAAATTGAGCACAGCCACGCTCGCATTCGTAATTTATACCCAAACTCTACATTTTCCATCAGATTTCCACATGACGTCAATTTTATGACGAAAGCCTTCAGAATGATGCCTTTGAACTCTCTGCAAGAGTGACGGAAGCGACAGTATATGGTCGGTGAGAACACTATCTTCGTTTCGTTCTTGTCATCTTTCTTATTACAACAACAATCGATTTTGGCTGAATTGGAAGAAACGCTCGGAAGAATCGGCTTAAGAATGAATAGCCAGAAAACAGTGCTCACTAAAAAGAATGAAAAAAGAGGTGTCCAGCGATGCATATCCTGGTCGGAAAATGAATACGATGAAATACCTCACCTCAGAGCTAGGCAACCAGTAACGAGTCGCTTGAGTGGTATACAAGAGTATCGACAAGCAGACCAGGAACAACCGAAACCGTGCTGGCTTCTTCAACTCCACCATTCTTCATGCTTTACTTGCACTTCAAAAACCTGGGCTCTTCCCATGCGGGAGACAAAAACGGTCAACGTCTTCAAAAAGGTGATGTTAGCAGTCTCCCCGTTTCTCGTAAACAGAAGAGAAAATTCGAGTTTACATGTCGTCAGTGCAGGACAGCCATGGATGCTATCTTAGTTGGCAAGGTAGGTAAAATCTTATGGGCCAGAGAAGCAACATCTTTCAACCGTAAACTTCGGACAACAGTCGTGAGCGTCTGGGTTCTCTTAAGAAAGAAAGCACGAAAGGATCTCATGTCCAGTTGTCAGATTTTCTTCGTCAGGCCGTTTGAAAAAAGTGTGTCCTTTGTCCCTTTCGCAAGCGGAGGACTAACAGAGTAACCCACGTACGTGATGGGAACCAGTGAAATTACAACTCGATTTATTCGAAGAATAGCGGACATGAATTTGGTACCATTAGAATAGTTCCTAGAAGAAAGAGAGTACAGGATTTTCATCTCCGTAGTTTGCCGGATTTCTTACCTTCATACTATGTTGTCCTATAGGCTTCATATGAATCTGTCTACTGTGCCATTTAGGGTGAGCTCGAGTTCTAGGAAGTGTTAATAGATACGCCTACGATCGAGCGTATATACTGCTGTCAGCTAGTTTATTATAAGGAGTTTAAATGTGTCAATTTCAGTAATCCAACTTTTTGAAATGGTATTTCTTTCCACTAATCAGTATTGCCCAATGTCGTCGTTGTTATATGTGAAAGATGGAGAGAAGGTGATCTTAATCTCCTTAATAAACCCTGGTTTTTGAATTACATCTCCTTAGTGAGCTCTGATCATTCAAAGGTTGTGGATAACGTTCTCTATGCCTCATTTAACGTCCACTTTCTTACCAAAAGCTATACAATCCTTTCTTGGTACTGGAAATTAACCGTCCTAACTTCTTTTCTCTCCCGAGACCAAATGATAATGAGAAACAGCAAGCCACCCATTTGTCGTGCCTTGAAAATAATTTCATTTTTTGATTATTTATTCTAAACAAAAACTCAGAGCAAATCTAACATTAACGTACTCTCCATTTTGGCCTCCATCCCGCATTTCATCGTACCTCACAGTTCCCACTTACTCATCGCTCATTATGTTTTTGCGCGCCTTGCATCACTTTCATCATGTTTTCATGTTTTTTATTGTCTTTTTGTTCTTTTTTTTTGAAGTTTTTCATTCCTGACTTGATGCTTTCCATACACATAGTAAACAACCAAGCAGCTGCAAAGGCTTCATTGTCTACACAAAAGGATCAAATGGTTTCGAAAATGCTCCGTCCTTTCCATTTCACTCTCCGTTCTAATTATCCGAAATAACCGGAACTAATGAAATTAATAATTCAAAACATTTCTATTTTGTAGACTAAGGAGTTTGCCTTCAATGCCTTTATAACACTTTCCTAGTACTTTTTATTTCCATGAGCTTTCTAAGCTTGAGAAAAAAACGCTCTCGACTTATTCCACAGCACATTAGAGGGGGTGAACGCGGCAACACTTCTTCACGTAAAAATCACTTCTACCTTCAGCTAATGAGTAGGTTCCTAATTGCCGAATATATCTATTCAAGAACCTCAGTGTTCCTCAGTGAGGATACTACTATTACTAAGTCCATGTGTAATTTGTTTTTAGTATCTCGGCTCTTTATTGACCGCGTGTGGCGCGTGATAGGGGATTCCGCTGCGGTTGCACGATACATGCACGGGTCAAAACAGCTGATCCAAACAAGCCTCTAGTCTTTTCGGGTCGATAAATCGATACCAGACTTGTTTGAGAGAATAGAAACACTAGCCTAGTACATTGGCTCAGAAATTCACTGTATAAGCCGCATGAGCCTTCAAAAACAACAAATGACGCTGAAGTAAAGTGGAAACGGCGCATTCAAAAGGAAATCAATAACGCTAAGCGGCTTATCCTTGAATCCTTTGTAAATCTCCATTCAGATGCACGGCAACGTCTCATCCGTTGAGAACAACATTTTTATAGTAAATACGGAGAAATTTCACAGAGAGAGTAAGTCAATGCATAATTTGTTACATGTTTTTAGTTTGGCGTTTCATTAATATGTTGTCTACGAAAGGATCGTATCGGATCAGCTAAGTTTCAGTGTGTCTTGTTAGGACGAGCCCATGGGACTCAGGTCGGTACGAGTACGTTATTTTTGCAGAGACGTCTGGAAAAAACTCTTGCAGGTGAGTTCTGTTTAATTAAAGGCGGCGTACTACTATTTTTGCATGATGTGGAATCCAGCGTGGTTATGACGCCGATTTCAGTTGCAACGCGCCACCCTTGTGCACGTGCCGCATCCAAGCGCGAGCGCTCGAGAATCAGTGTTGCCTTCCCACTATCTAAGCGAAACCAATGAATAAAGTGGTGAAGGGATCGGAGCGTGTACGTAGAAGTGCGTTCCAACGTAGATCCTTGGAACCACAGCGATTCCGACGTCGTTTTTTTAGGGTGGGGTGGACGAAACCACTGTGGTTCTGCGCCTTACTATCCAAACTACGCTTTCGCTGTGGGTTCCGCTTTACGTCAAAATAGTGATGCGCTGAATTTAACCTTGGTTTGCGCGGTGAGATGTAGAATCTCTCTAAATTCTATGGAACTTTTGCGCTTCCCGTTTTTTCACATCTTGATTGCAGATCCTACCATATTTTTGCTCGCAACACTGATGAGTTCAATCGCCGATACTTTGATGACGTGTCCAATTTCATGAAAAAAGTAAGCGATTTTGATTTTGAGCGGTCGGGATTTTCATTCTCCCCTTCCCCCCCAAGAAAAAAAAAAGAAAAAAAATTAATTGAGGGAATCGAGATTTAACAGAACATTAGTTTTTGCAGAGCACTTCCTTTTTTTCTATGAAATGCACAAATTGTTCTTAGGTCATCTTTTTTCCATAACTCTCATGATTGGCAGCACCTTGGTTTGTACCCCAAATCTCAATCTTTTTTTTCAAAATTATTGACATATAATCTGACTCACCTGTTGTAGACTTTACTTTTGTAAAGGCAATCTACTTCATCAACGACAAAAATGAGAAGAAGAAGTTTCTTTCCTTTTTTAATTTTTTTTTGAACATGTGTTAGGTTCTAGTGAAACGCCAATTTTCCTTCGATTTTTTGTTCGAAGAAGGAGTAATTATTTTTGGTCATGGCTTGTTGAACCTATCTGCATTCTGTTGAAATTTTTTCAGCCCGATTTTTCTCACATCTGTCATTATAGGGATTTTAGCCAGATGCTACGTGCAGCATCATGAAATGGAGGATAAATGCGGACTAAAAACGATATTGTGGTTGGCACAGACGTGAATTCACTCAGGCCGCGGAGTTAATTTTTGTGTTGTGACAGAATTGACTCTTGCTTCTCATGCCAGCGTAGGTGTTTTTAAACATGAAACGACGTGCATATGCATGCTCAACTGCACGATCAAATGACTTGGACGTGCAAGAAAGCGAGGGAGCTGCACTGAACAAATAATCTCTAGTCTTGTCACGTGAGGAGAGCGCGTCTACTCATCCATGGGGTCATCTTAACTGTATGGGAGTGGAACTCAGCAGACTGACCATGGAACTTCTTTGAAGCAGTAAGACGAAACAATCCTTCGACTTCAGGGAAATGCGTGAAGCAGCGTATACGTATTTGATTGTTATCTGCTCGCGGTGGTTCTGTTTGTACTGAACAAGATAAAGTGGTGAGTGTATATTTTAGGAGCGTATGGGCTGTATAACTCGCAATGTTATATGACAAATGTTTCGCAAATATTGCGAAAAGGTGCTGCCGTCCAGCAGATCGTCAAAAGCTACAACTTGAGAAGAAATGTGCCTTGAGGAAGCATGAAGTCTTTGGCAAAATTTATCTGTCTTCTCTCGCTGAACTGCCGTACACTGTCGAGCGAACTCCAACAAGCCACCCTGCTTAATCTTCTGGGATATCTTTGTGTGCTGTTTGCTACACTACAGGAAACGCGCATCGGAGACCGGCCAGTCATTTGCATCGGAGACTATGGACGAGACGTTGTGCAAACATCATTATTGACATGAAGAGAGGAAGTTTCCAGAACAATAAAATCTCAAATAAGGTAACCGGCGCCGTTGTTGGAAAAGTATGTTAAAATTGGAGCACTAAAGGAGGCGAGCGAATTGGTATAGCATACAAAGGAAATGGAGGTATGACTCTGAGTAGCACTGCAACTTCTATTCGGCACTTTTACCTTTACGTATGGTGGTGTCATCACGTATCGTATGTATGAGATCGTATGAATATGAATATGAGTTGATGAATTTGTCATCGATGATGACAAATATCCATTCAATAGTACTCAGATACGATTTAAAAGCGATTCTTAAGCAAGTTTTTTCATCCGTATTAATTACGGAATCATCGCTATCTTGACACACCACATCCAGAGTAGTCAAACACCAGGAATTTTTGTTATTTCTACTGTTGATTTCGTAACTGGATCATATAGCGATGACAGATTGAACGAAATATCTGAATTACTAAACTAAATCAATGCACATCACACGCTGCCAAGGAGAATGAGGATGACAATTTCCTCGATCCACGTAGACTAAACAATAATCGCACATTTGCTATATTTCCCTTTTTCCTTTGCAAGATAAAGGTTTGCTTTAATTCAGGGTCACGTGAATCTCGTCGGTAGAAACAGACTGTATCATAGTTCAAACGTTCTCCTGTATTGGTACCTCGGCAAAATCTCGTCTATGTTTTCTACCAGTGAAGACGGCGAAAAAAGTCAGAACTTCAGGCAAACAGAGGTATCGGCTCCGTGCTCTCCTTCCCAACACCACCGTAGTTATCGCTTTGAACTCTGCTTCAGAAACCTAGGCAATTCGCGAGCAGGAAGATATGGCGGTCAGGGTCATTAAACTCTTAACCGAAAGAGTGATGCTAGGGGTATTCGCTACACGTAGCTGAGGGACGGGGTTCGAAGTTCTGTTCGACGTCAGCGATCGAAGATAAAAGAAGCCACTGCATTTGCGAAGAGAAGAAAAATAAGGTGGTCCAGACATGCTCTTCGCGTGGATGCTCTCCGCGTCAATCGTGAAAGAAACCACTAGGCGACTATCGCACGCGATCGGAAAAAGTGCAGAGATTACTGGCGCCCGCTCGACTACTTTGAAGGACCGCGGGAGTCAAAGTGTTCAAGGCGACAGGAGGCTATGCGGTTAGTGGTCTGCTCTGTTCCGACCTGCAAAAAAATTAGGGGGATTTCCTGGTGATAACTCAGTGCAAACATGACGACTATTAGTGTCTTTATTTTAGGCTTGAAAGCGAAAGACTAATTAAAGGTATCGCCCGCATGACGCGACTTCTCATTCTGCTTAGGGCCTTAATGTTAACCAGTCTGAACGTCCGGCTAAAGCCGGACTTCTGACTTTCTGTGGTTTCCCATTCGCTCGCCATCAAAGCCATCGTAATCAAAAAAGATTAATAGTAGCGACGTTTTCTTCAAAATTAGAATAGTGTTTTTCTGACAACGCCCCACAACAGTTACCACAGAATGATGGTTTAACGTCAAATGACGTGAACAACTTTATTGTACTGATAAAGATAACGTTCCACGTTAGATCAGGTAAACTTTTCGCTATTATTTAAGCACCCGTTTGCATGAGTGTTTCCATTTTTTTAAGAAACCATGCTATCAAGATGCGACAGACCTGCGAGGAAATAGATACGCAGAGGAGTCACAGAGGAGAACCGCAACACAGGCAGTGGCACCGGTTATGAAACGGTTGTAGCACCATCCACCTTTCGCCGCATGCATACGGAGTTAATGCGCACCAATTCGACGTCGTGAGACCCGTCGCATCCCATATTATGGCTATTTGGCGCCGGCGCACCAATTTGATACCGTGGGATCCGTCACACCCACATATTATAGCTATCCGGCCCTAGGCGCACCAACATGACGCAGGCGGACATGTCGCACCTTCTTTTTCAGATTTCATGACTGACACACACACGTGACAGAATAATCTCGTTATTATATACCAGTCTGAATGTCCGGCTAAAGCCGGACATCAGACTTTCTGTGATTTTAGCTTTAATCCCTTTCACGGATCAATGGAAGTTCATAGTAGTGACACATTCTGTAAAATAGGAATTCTCTTTTTCTAGCAACGCTTTCTTCTTTCTTTTTTTTTACTATAATTAAAGACAAAAGATTTCATAGTCTTCTTCCTAACGCGTCAGCTCTACATTTTATTTTATTTTACTACACTACACTTTTACTACTCTACATTTTATTTTATTCAAAAGTTAGCTTCAAACACTCTTTCGGTTTCTATATAATATAGACACAATTCTAAAGCATCGACCCGTCGAACCCCCTTCTAGAGGCATCTGGCGTCGGTGGACCCGTCGCACCTGCTTCTATAGGAATCTGGTGCCTGTGGACCCGTCGCACTCGCTTCCATAGGTATCTGGCGCCGGTGGACCCGTCGCACCCCCTTCTAGGGGAATCTGGTGCCGTTGGTCCCGTCACACCCCCTTCATTAGGTATCTGACGCCGGTGGGCCCGTCGCACCCCCTTCTATAGGTATCTTGCGCCGGTGGACCCGTCGCACCCGCTTCTATAGGTATCTGGCACCGGCGCAGCATTCTGACGCCGGTGGACCCGTCGCACCTGCTTCTATAGGAATCTGGTGCCTGTGGACCCGTCGCACTCGCTTCCATAGGTATCTGGCGCCGGTGGACCCGTCGCACCTGCTTCTATAGGAATCTGGTGCCTGTGGACCCGTCGCACTCGCTTCCATAGGTATCTGGCGCCGATGGACCCGTCGCACCCCCTTCTAGGGGAATCTGGTGCCGTTGGTCCCGTCACACCCCCTTCATTAGGTATCTGGTGCCGATGGCCCCGTCGCACCCGCTTCTATAAGTATCTGGTGCCTGTGGACCCGTCGCACTCGCTTCCATAGGTATCTGGCAGCGGCGCAGCATTCTGACGCCGGTGGACCCGTCCGGCCCTTTCTATAGGTATCTGGTGCCTGTGGACCCGTCGCACTCGCTCCCATAGGTATCTGACGCCGGTGGACCCGCGACGCCCCCTTCATTAGGTATCTTGCGCCGCTGGACCCGTTGCACCCGCTTCAATAGGTATCTGGCACCGGCGCAGCATTCTGACGCCGGTGGACCCATCCGGCCCCTTCTATAGTTATCCGGCGCCGGTGGACCCGTCGCACCCCCTTCAATAGGTATCTGGCACCGGAGCCCCATTCTAGTGCGGTGGACCCGCTTCACCCCCTTCAATAGGTATCTGGCACCGGAGGCCCATTCTAGTGCGGTGGACCCGCTTCACCCCCTTTAATAGGTATCTGGCACCGGAGCCCATTCTGACGCCGGTGGACCCGTCCGGCCCCTTCTATAGGTATCCGGCGCCAGTGGACCCGTCGCAACTGCTTCTATAGGAATCTGGTGCCTGTGGACCCGTCGCACTCGCTTCCATAGGTATCTGGCAGCGGCGCAGCATTCTGACGCCGGTGTACCCGTCCGGCCCCTTCTATAGGTATCCGGCGCCGGTGGACCCGTCGCACCTTCTTCTATAGGAATCTGACGCCGGTGGGCCCGTCGCACCCGCTTCCATAGGTATCTGGTGCCGGTGGACCCGTCGCACCTGCTTCTATAGGTATCCGGCGCCGGTGGACCCGTCGCACCTTCTTCTATAGGAATCTGGCGCCGGTGGACCCGTCGCACTCGCTTCCATAGGTATCTGGTGCCGATGGCCCCGTCGCACCCGCTTCTATAAGTATCTGGTGCCTGTGGACCCGTCGCACTCGCTTCCATAGGTATCTGGCAGCGGCGCAGCATTCTGACGCCGGTGGACCCGTCCGGCCCCTTCTATAGGTATCCGGCGCCGGTGGACCCGTCGCACCTGCTTCTATAGGAATCTGGTGCCTGTGGACCCGTCGCACTCGCTTCCATAGGTATCTGGCGCCGGTGGACCCGTCGCACCCGCTTCCATAGGTATCTGGCGCCGATGGACCGTCGCACTTCTATGGTTCTGACGCCGGTGGACCCGTCCGGCCCCTTCTATAGGTATCCGGCGCCGGTGGACCCGTCGCACCTTCTTCTATAGGAATCTGACGCCGGTGGGCCCGTCGCACCCGCTTCCATAGGTATCTGGTGCCGGTGGACCCGTCGCACCTGCTTCTATAGGAATCTGGTGCCTGTGGACCCGTCGCACTCGCTTCCATAGGTATCTGGTGCCGATGGCCCTGTCGCACCCGCTTCTATAAGTATCTGGTGCCTGTGGACCCGTCGCACTCGCTTCCATAGGTATCTGGCACCGGAGCCCATTCTCGCTTTGTATCTGGCGCCGGTGGACCCGTCCGACCCCCTTCTATAGGTATCTGGCGCCGGTGGATTCGTCGCACACGCTTCTATAGGTATCTGGCGCCGGTGGACTCGTCGCACGAGCTTCTATAGGTATCTGGCGCCGGTGGTCTCGTCGCACCCGCTTCCATAGGTATCTGGCAGCGGCGCACTTCTTATTTCTGACGCCGGTGGACCCGTCCGGCCCCTTCTATAGGTATCCGGCGCCGGTGGACCCGTCGCACCTGCTTCTATAGGAATCTGGCGCCGGTGGGCCCGTCGCACCCGCTTCCATAGGTATCTGGTGCCGGTGGACCCGTCGCACCTGCTTCTATAGGAATCTGGTGCCTGTGGACCCGTCGCACTCGCTTCCATAGGTATCTGGCACCGGCGCAGCATTCTGACGCCGGTGGACCCGTCCGGCCCTTTCTATAGGTATCCGGCGCCGGTGGACCCGTCGCACCCGCTTCCATAGGTATCTGGTGCCGGAGCCTCATTCTAGTGCGGTGGACCCGCTTCACCCCCTTCAATAGGTATCTGGCGGCCGGTGGACCCGTCGCACCCCCTTCTATAGGTATCTGGCGCCGGTGGACCCGTCGCACCTCTTCTAGGTATCGCGCCGGTGGACCCGTCGCAGCCCCTTCTATAGGTATCTGGCGCCGGTGGACCCGTCGCACCCCTTCTATAGGTATCTGACGCCGGTGGACCCGTCCGGCCCCTTCTATAGGTATCCGGCGCCGGTGGACCCGTCGCACTCGCTTCCATAGGTATCTGGTGCCGATGGCCCTGTCGCACCCGCTTCTATAAGTATCTGGTGCCTGTGGACACGTCGCACTCGCTTCCATAGGTATCTGGCACCGGAGCCCATTCTGACGCCGGTGGACCCGTCCGGCCCCTTCTATAGGTATCCGGCGCCGGTGGACCCGTCGCACCTTCTTCTATAGGAATCTGACGCCGGTGGGCCCGTCGCACCCGCTTCCATAGGTATCCGGCGCCGGTGGACCCGTCGCACCCGCTTCTATAGGTATCTTGCGCCGCTGGACCCGTCGCACTCGCTTCCATAGGTATCTGGCAGCGGCGCAGCATTCTGACGCCGGTGGACCCGTCGCACCTTCTTCTATAGGAATCTGACGCCGGTGGACCCGTCCGGCCCCTTCTATAGGTATCCGGCGCCGGTGGGCCCGTCGCACCCGCTTCCATAGGTATCTGGTGCCGTTGGTCCCGTCACACCCCCTTCATTAGGTATCTGACGCCGGTGGACCCGTCGCACCTGCTTCTATACGTATCTGGCACCGGCGCAGCATTCTGACGCCGGTGGACCCGTCCGGCCCTTTCTATAGGAATCTGGTGCCTGTGGACCCGTCGCACTCGCTTCCATAGGTATCTGGCACCAGAGCCCATTCTGGTGCCGGTGGACCCGTCGCACCCCCTTCTATAGGTATCTGGCACCGGAGGCCCATTCTAGTGCGGTGGACCCGCTTCACCCCCTTTAATAGGTATCTGGCACCGGAGCCCATTCTGACGCCGGTGGACCCGTCCGGCCCCTTCTATAGGTATCCGGCGCCGGTGGGCCCGTCGCACCCGCTTCCATAGGTATCTGACGCCGGTGGACCCGTCCGGCCCCTTCTATAGGTATCTTTCGCCGGTGGACCCGTCGCACCCCCTTCTAGGGGAATCTGGTGCCGTTGGTCCCGTCACACCCCCTTCATTAGGTATCTGACGCCGGTAGACCCGTAGCATCCCCTTCTATAGGTATCTTGCGCCGGTGGACCCGCGGCACCCCCTTCATTAGGTATCTGACGCCGGTGGGCCCGTCGCACCCCCTTCTATAGGTATCTTGCGCCGGTGGACCCGTCGCACCCCCTTTAATAGGTATCTGGCACCAGAGCCCATTCTGGTGCCGGTGGACCCGTCGCACCCCCTTCTATAGGTATCTTGCGCCGGTGGACCCGTCGCACCCCCTTTAATAGGTATCTGGCACCAGAGCCCATTCTGGTGCCGGTGGACCCGTCGCACCCCCTTCTATAGGTATCTTGCGCCGGTGGACCCGTCGCACCCCCTTTAATAGGTATCTGGCACCAGAGCCCATTCTGGTGCCGGTGGACCCGTCGCACCTTCTTCTATAGGTATCTTGCGCCGGTGTACCCGTCGCACCCGCTTCCATAGGTATCCGGCGCAGGTGGACCCGTCGCAGCTTCTTCTATAGGAATCTGACGCCGGTGGAACCGTCCGGCCCCTTCCATAGGTATCTTTCGCCGGTGGACCCGTCGCACCCCCTTCTATAGGTATCTTGCGCCGGTGGACCCGTCGCACCCCCTTTAATAGGTATCTGGCACCAGAGCCCATTCTGGTGCCGGTGGACCCGTCGCACCTTCTTCTATAGGAACCTGACGCCGGTGGACCCGTCCGGCCCTTTCTATAGGTATCCGGCGCCGGTGGACCCGTCGCACCCGCTTCTATAGGTATCTTGCGCCGCTGGACCCGTCGCACCCGCTTCCATAGGTATCTGGTGCCGTTGGTCCCGTCACACCCTCTTCATTAGGTATCTGACGCCGGTGGACCCGTCGCACCTGCTTCTATACGTATCTGGCACCGGCGCAGCATTCTGACGCCGGTGGACCCGTCCGGCCCTTTCTATAGGAATCTGGTGCCTGTGGACCCGTCGCACTCGCTTCCATAGGTATCTGGCGCCGGTGGACACCCTTATTCCGGCGCCGGTGGGCCCGTCGCACCCGCTTCCATAGGTATCTGGCACCGGAGCCCCATTCTAGTGCGGTGGACCCGCTTCACCCCCTTCAATAGGTATCTGGCACCGGAGCCCATTCTGACGCCGGTGGACCCGTCCGGCCCCTTCTATAGGTATCCGGCGCCAGTGGACCCGTCGCACCTTCTTCTATAGGAATCTGGTGCCTGTGGACCCGTCGCACTCGCTTCCATAGGAATCTGGCTGGCCGTTGGACCCGGTGACGCTCGCCCCTTCTATAGGTATCTGGTGCCGGTGGACCCGTTATCTTGGTGCCTGTGGACCCGTCGCACTCGCTTCCATAGGTATCTGGCACCGGAGCCATTCTGACGCCGTTGGACCCGCCGCACCCCTTTTTATAGGTATCCGGCGCCGGCGGACCCGTCGCACCCTCTTCTATAGGTATCTGGCGCCGGTGGACCCGTCGCAACTGCTTCTATAGGAATCTGGTGCCTGTGGACCCGTCGCACCCGCTTCTATAGGTATCTTGCGCCGCTGGACCCGTCGCACTCGCTTCCATAGGTATCTGGCAGCGGCGCAGCATTCTGACGCCGGTGGACCCGTCGCACCTTCTTCTATAGGAATCTGACGCCGGTGGACCAACCTGATGCCGGTGGACCCGTCGCATCCGCTTCTATAGGTATCTGGCGCCGGTGGACCCGTCGCACCCCTTTCCGTAGGTATGTGGCGCAAGTGGACCCGTCAAACCCCCTTCTATAGGTGCCTAGTGCCGGTGGACCCGTCGCACCCGCTTCTACAGGTATCTGGCGCCCGTTGGACCCGTCGCACTCCCTTCTATAGGTATCTGGCGCCGGTGGACCCGTCGCACCCCCTTCTATAGGTATCTGGCGCCGGTGGACCCGTCGCACCCCTTCTATAGGTATCTGGCGCCGGTGGACCCGTCGCACCCCCTTCCATAGGTATCTGGTGCCGGTGGACCCGTCGCACCCCCTTCCATAGGTATCTGGCGCCGGTGGACCCGTCGCACCCCTTCTATAGGTATCTGGCGCCGGTGGACCCTTCTGGTATCGCCGGTGGACCCGTCGCACCCCCTTTCTATAGGTATCTGTACGCCGGTGGACCCGTCGCACCCCCTTCCATAGGTATCTGGCGCCGGTGGACCCGTCGCACCCGCTTCTATAGGTATCTGGTGCTGGTAGTCCTGTGGCAGCCCCTTCTATAGGTATCTGACGCCGGTGCTTGACGCCGGTGGACCCGTCCGGCCCCTTCTATAGGTATCTGGCGCCGGTGGACCCGTCGCACCTGCTTCTATAGGTATCTGGTGCTGGTAGTCCTGTGGCAGCCCCTTCTATAGGTATCTGGCGCCGGTGGATTCGTCGCACACGCTTCTATAGGTATCTGGCGCCGGTGGACTCGTCGCACGAGCTTCTATAGGTATCTGACGCCGGTAGCGCATTCTGACGCCGGTGGACGTCCGTGGCACCTCTTCTATAGGTATCTGGCGCCGGTGGTCCTGTGGCACACCCTTCTATAGGTATCTAGCACCGGTGGACCCGTCGCACCCGCTTCTATACGTATCTGGCGCTGGTGGTCCCGTGGCACCTCCTTCTATAGGTATCTGGCGCCGGTGGACCCGTCGCACCCGATTCTATAGGTATCTGGCACCGGTGGACCCGTCGCACCCCCTTCAATAGGTATCTGACGCCGGTGGACCCGTCGCACCCCCTTCTATAGGTATCTGGCGCCGGTGGACCCGTCGCACCCGCCCCCCTTCTATAGGTATCTGGCGCCGGTGGACCCGTCGCACCCGCTTCTATAGGTATCTGACGCCGGTGGACCCGTCGCACCCCCTTCTATAGGTATCTGGCACCGGAGGCCATTCTGCGCCGGTGGACCCGTCGCACCCCCTTCTATAGGTATCTGGCGCCGGTGGACCCGTCGCACCGCTTCATAGGTATCACACCCTCTTCTATAGGTATCTGGCGCCGGTGGACCCGTCGCACCCCCTTCTATAGGTATCTGGCGCCGGTGGACCCGTCGCACCCGCTTCTATAGGTATCTGGCGCCGTGTGGACCCGTCGCACCCCCTTCAATAGGTATCTGGCACCGGTGACCCGTAGCCCATTCAGGTATCTGGCGCCGGTGGACCCGTCGCACCCTCTTCTATGGGTATCTGGCGCCGGTGGACCCGTCACACCCCCTTCTATAGGTATCCGGCGCCGTTGGACCCCTCGCACCGGCTTCTATAGGTATCTGGCGCCGGTGGACCCGTCGCACCCCCTTCTATAGGTATCTGGTGCCGGTGGACCCGTCGCACCCCCTTCTATAGGTATCTGGTGCCGGTGGACCCGTCGCACCCCCTTCTATAGGTATCTGGCGCCGGCGCACCAATCTGACGCCGGTGGACCCGTCGCACCCCCTTCTATAGGTATCTGGCGCCGGTGGACCCGTCGCGCCCCCTTCTATAGGTATCTGGCGCCGGTGGACCCGTCGCACCCTCTTCTATAGGTATCTGGCGCCGGTGGACCCGTCGCACCCCCTTCTATAGGTATCTGGCGCCGGTGGACCCGTCACACCCTCTTCTATAGGTATCTGGCGCCGGTGGACCCCTCGCACCGGCTTCTATAGGTATCTGGCGCCGGTGGACCCGTCGCACCCCCTTCTATAGGTATCTGACGCCGGTGGACCCGTCGCACCCGCTTCTATAGGTATCTGGCGCCGGTGGACCCGTCGCACCCCCTTCTATAGGTATCTGGCGCCGGTGGACCCGTCGCACCCCTACTATAGGTATCTGGCGCCGGTGGACCCGTCGCACCCCTTCTATAGGTATGTGGCACCGGTGGACCGTTGGACCGGTGGACCCGTCGCACCCCCTTCTATAGGTATCTGGCGCCGGTGGACCCGTCGCACCTCCTTCTATAGGAATCTGACGCCGGTGGACCCGTCGCACCCCCTTCTATAGGTATCTGGCGCCGGTGGACCCGTCGCACCCCCTTCTCTAGGTATCTGGCGCCGGTGGACCCGTCGCACCCCCTTCTATAGGTATCTGGTGCCGGTGGACCCGTCGCACCCTCTTCTATAGGTATCTGGCGCCGGTGGACCCGTCGCACCCCTTCTATAGGTATCTGGCGCCGGTGGACCCGTCGCACCCGCTTCTATAGGTATCTGGCGCTGGTGGTCCTGTGGCACCCCCTTCTATAGGTATCTGGCGCCGGTGGACCCGTCGCACCCGCTTCTATAGGTATCTGGCGCCGGTGGACCCGTCGCACCAGCTTCTATAGGTATCTGGCGCCGGTGGACCCGTCGCACCCGCTTCCATAGGTATCTGACGCCGGTGGACCCGTCGCACCCGCTTCTATAGGTATCTGGCGCCTGTGGACCCGTCGCACTCGCTTCCATAGGTATCTGGCACGGCGCCCAGCCATTCTGACGCCGGTGGACCCGTCGCACCCCCTTCTATAGGTATCTGGCGCCGGTGGACCCGTCGCACCCGCTTCCATAGGTATCTGGCACCGGAGCCCATTCTGACGCCGGTGGACCCGTCCACCCCCTTCTATAGGTATCTGGCGCCGGTGGACCCGTCGCACCTCTTCTATAGGAATCTGGCGCCGGTGGACCCGTCCGGCCCCTTCTATAGGTATCCGGCGCCGGTGGGTCCCTTTTTAAAGTATCCGGCGCCAGTGGACCCGTCGCAACTGCTTCTATAGGTATCTGGTGCCGGTGGACCCGTCGCACCCGCTTCTATAGGAATCTGGTGCCTGTGGACCCGTCGCACTCGCTTCCATAGGTATCTGGCACCGGCGCAGCATTCTGACGCCGGTGGACCCGTCCGGCCCTTTCTATAGGTATCCGGCGCCGGTGGACCCGTCGCACCTTCTTCTATAGGAATCTGGCGCCGGTGTACCCGTCGCACCCGCTTCTATAGGTATCTTGCGCCGCTGGACCCGTCGCACCCGCTTCTATAGGTATCTGGTGCCGGTGGACCCGTCGCACCCCCTTTAATAGGTATCTGGCCCGATGGCCCGGTCGGACCCGCTTCTGTACGCACCTTTGTGCCGGTGGACCCGTCCGCCCCTTCCATAGGTATCTGGCACCGGGCGCACCATTCTGACGCCGGTGGACCCGTCCGGCCCCTTCTATAGGTATCCGGCGCCGGTGGACCCGTCGCACCTTCCTTC